>NW_027672922.1:0-274000 GCF_964194105.1 Spermophilus citellus | reverse complement strand
GTAATTTTGGGAAGCTTGGCAACCCCTTTCCATGAAAGTGTTTCTCGCCAGTCACTGCTTAGGGCTACATCAAGAGGAAACAAAACATAGAGATAGAACGTGAAACTACTTCATTGTGTCAAGTTTCAAGAAGCTAGCACAAACCGTGTTGGATTTAGAGTTCCAAATACATCTATCAATATAGGAGAAAACAGAGTGAAACCTAAAAATTCAAACTGTTACTGGAAACGAACGCTTCAACATAGAAGAACGAAATTTGGGGAACCAAGTCGCCTTAGTGTACTGATCATTAACTGAAAGTATCATCCAGTTTGGGTGAAAAAATATTTGCTGAGATTTCTGGAGATTCGTAATTTTGGGAAGCTTGGCAACCCCTTTCCATGAAAGTGTTTCTCGCCAGTCACTGCTTAGGGCTACATCAAGAAGAAACAAAACATAGAGATAGAACGTGAAACTATTGTGTCAAGTTTCAAGAAGCTAGCACAAACCGTGTTGGATTTAGAGTTCCAAATACATCTATCAATATAGGAGAAAACAGAGTGAAACCTAAAAATTCAAACTGTCAGTGGAAACGAACGCTTCAACATAGAAGAACGAAATTTGGGGAACCAAGTCGCCTTAGTGTACTGATCATTACCTGAAAGTATCATCCAGTTTGGGTGAAAAAATATTTGCTGAGATTTCTGGAGATTCGTAATTTTTGGAAGCTTGGCAACCCCATTCATTGAAAGTGTTTCTCGCCAGTCACTGCTTAGGGCTACATCAAGAGGAAACAAAACATAGAGATAGAACGTGAAACTACATTATTGTGTCAAGTTTCAAGAAACTAGCACAAACCGTGTTGGATTTAGAGTTCCAAATACATCTATCAATATAGGAGAAAACAGAGTGAAACCTAAAAATTCAAACTGTTACTGGAAACGAACGCTTCAACATAGAAGAACGAAATTTGGGGAACCACGTCGCCTTAGTGTACTGATCATTACCTGAAAGTATCATCCATTTTGGGTGAAAAAATATTTGCTGTGATTTCTGGAGATTCGTAATTTTGGGAAGCTTGGCAACCCCTTTCCATGAAAGTGTTTCTCGCCAGTCACTGCTTAGGGCTACATCAAGAGGAAACAAAACATACAGATAGAACGTGAAACTACTTTATTGTGTCAAGTTTCAAGAAGCTAGCACAAACCGTGTTGGATTTAGAGTTCCAAATACATCTATCAATATAGGAGAAAACAGAGTGAAACCTAAAAATTCAAACTGTTACTGGAAACGAACGCTTCAACATAGAAGAACGAAATTTGGGGAACCAAGTCGCCTTAGTGTACTGATCATTACCTGAAAGTATCATCCAGTTTGGGTGAAAAAATATTTGCTGAGATTTCTGGAGATTCGTAATTTTTGGAAGCTTGGCAACCCCTTTCCATGAAAGTGTTTCTCGCCAGTCACTGCTTATGGCTACATCAAGAGGAAACAAAACATAGAGATAGAACTTGAAACTACTTTTTTGTGTCAAGTTTCAAGAAGCTAGCACAAACCGTGTTGGATTTAGTGTTCCAAATATATCTATCAATATAGGAGAAAACAGAGTGAAACCTAAAAATTCAAACTGTTAGTGGAAACGAACGCTTCAATATAGAGAACGAAATTTGGGGAACCAAGTCTCCTTAGTTTACTGATCATTACCTGAAAGTATCATCCAGTTTGGGTGAAAAAATATTTGCTGAGATTTCTGGAGATTCGTAATTTTGGGAAGCTTGGCAACCCCTTTCCATGAAAGTGTTTCTCGCCAGTCACTGCTTAGGGCTACATCCAGAGGAAACAAAACATAGAGATAGAACGTGAAGCTACTTTATTGTGTCAAGTTTCAAGAAGCTAGCACAAACCGTGTTGGATTTAGAGTTCCAAATACATCTATCAATATAGGAGAAAACAGAGTGAAACCTAAAAATTCAAACTGTTACTGGAAACGAACGCTTCAACATAGAAGAACGAAATTTGGGGAACCAAGTCGCCTTAGTGTACTTATCATTACCTGAGAGTATCATCCAGTTTGGGTGAAAAAATATTTGCTGAGATTTCTGGAGATTCGTAATTTTGGGAAGCTTGGCAACCCCTTTCCATGAAAGTGTTTCTCGCCAGTCACTGCTTAGGGCTACATCAAGAGGAAACAAAACATAGAGATAGAACGTGAAACTACTTCATTGTGTCAAGTTTCAAGAAGCTAGCACAAACCGTGTTGGATTTAGAGTTCCAAATACATCTATCAATATAGGAGAAAACAGAGTGAAACCTAAAAATTCAAACTGTTACTGGAAACGAACGCTTCAACATAGAAGAACGAAATTTGGGGAACCAAGTCGCCTTAGGGTACTGATCATTACCTGAAAGTATCATCCAGTTTGGGTGAAAAAATATTTGCTGAGATTTCTGGAGATTCGTAATTTTGGGAAGCTTGGCAACCCCTTTCCATGAAAGTGTTTCTCGCCAGTCACTGCTTAGGGCTACATCAAGAGGAAACAAAACATAGAGATAGAACGTGAAACTATTGTGTCAAGTTTCAAGAAGCTAGCACAAACCGTGTTGGATTTAGAGTTCCAAATACATCTATCAATATAGGAGAAAACAGAGTGAAACCTAAAAATTCAAACTGTTAGTGGAAACGAACGCTTCAACATAGAAGAACGAAATTTGGGGAACCAAGTCGCCTTAGTGTACTGATCATTACCTGAAAGTATCATCCAGTTTGGGTGAAAAAATATTTGCTGAGATTTCTGGAGATTCGTAATTTTTGGAAGCTTGGCAACCCCATTCATTGAAAGTGTTTCTCGCCAGTCACTGCTTAGGGCTACATCAAGAGGAAACAAAACATAGAGATAGAACGTGAAACTACTTTATTGTGTCAAGTTTCAAGAAGCTAGCACAAACCGTGTTGGATTTAGAGTTCCAAATACATCTATCAATATAGGAGAAAACAGAGTGAAACCTAAAAATTCAAACTGTTACTGGAAACGAACGCTTCAACATAGAAGAACGAAATTTGGGGAACCAAGTCGCCTTAGTGTACTGATCATTACCTGAAAGTATCATCCAGTTTGGGTGAAAAAATATTTGCTGAGATTTCTGGAGATTCGTAATTTTTGGAAGCTTGGCAACCCCTTTCCATGAAAGTGTTTCTCGCCAGTCACTGCTTAGGGCTACATCAAGAGGAAAAAAAACATAGAGATAGAACGTGAAACTACTTTATTGGGTCAAGTTTCAAGAAGCTAGCACAAACCGTGTTGGATTTAGAGTTCCAAATACGTCTATCAATATAGGAGAAAACAGAGTGAACCCTAAAAATTCAAACTGTTACTGGAAACGAACGCTTCAACATAGAAGAACAAAATTTGGGGAACCAAGTCGCCTCAGTGTACTGATCATTACCTGAAAGTATCATCCATTTTGGGTGAAAAAATATTTGCTGTGATTTCTGGAGATTCGTAATTTTGGGAAGCTTGGCAACCCCTTTCCATGAAAGTGTTTCTCGCCAGTCACTGCTTAGGGCTACATCAAGAGGAAAAAAAACATAGAGATAGAACGTGAAACTACTTTATTGTGTCAAGTTTCAAGAAGCTAGCACAAACCGTGTTGGATTTAGAGTTCCAAATACATCTATCAATATAGGAGAAAACAGAGTGAAACCTAAAAATTCAAACTGTTACTGGAAACGAACGCTTCAACATAGAAGAACGAAATTTGGGGAACCAAGTCGCCTTAGTGTACTGATCATTACCTGAAAGTATCATCCAGTTTGGGTGAAAAAATATTTGCTGAGATTTCTGGAGATTCGTAATTTTGGGAAGCTTGGCAACCCCTTTCCATGAAAGTGTTTCTCGCCAGTCACTGCTTAGGGCTACATCAAGAGGAAACAAAACATAGAGATAGAACGTGAAACTACTTTTTTGTGTCAAGTTTCAAGAAGCTAGCACAAACCGTGTTGGATTTAGTGTTCCAAATATATCTATCAATATAGGAGAAAACAGAGTGAAACCTAAAAATTCAAACTGTTAGTGGAAACGAACGCTTCAATATAGAGAACGAAATTTGGGGAACCAAGTCTCCTTAGTTTACTGATCATTACCTGAAAGTATCATCCAGTTTGGGTGAAAAAATATTTGCTGAGATTTCTGGAGATTCGTAATTTTGGGAAGCTTGGCAACCCCTTTCCATGACAGTGTTTCTCGCCAGTCACTGCTTAGGGCTACATCCAGAGGAAACAAAACATAGAGATAGAACGTGAAGCTACTTTATTGTGTCAAGTTTCAAGAAGCTAGCACAAACCGTGTTGGATTTAGAGTTCCAAATACATCTATCAATATAGGAGAAAACAGAGTGAAACCTAAAAATTCAAACTGTTACTGGAAACGAACGCTTCAACATAGAAGAACGAAATTTGGGGAACCAATTCGCCTTAGTGTACTTATCATTACCTGAAAGTATCATCCAGTTTGGGTGAAAAAATATTCGCTGAGATTTCTGGAGATTCGTAATTTTGGGAAGCTTGGCAACCCCTTTCCATGAAAGTGTTTCTCGCCAGTCACTGCTTAGGGCTACATCAAGACGAAACAAAACATAGAGATAGAACGTGAAACTACTTTTTTGTGTCAAGTTTCAAGAAGCTAGCACAAACCGTGTTGGATTTAGAGTTCCAAATACATCTATCAATATAGGAGAAAACAGAGTGAAACCTAAAAATTCAAACTGTTAGTGGAAACGAACGCTTCAACATAGAGAACGAAATTTGGGGAACCAAGTCTCCTTAGTTTACTGATCATTACCTGAAAGTATCATCCAGTTTGGGTGAAAAAATATTTGCTGAGATTTCTGGAGATTCGTAATTTTGGGAAGCTTGGCAACCCCTTTCCATGAAAGTGTTTCTCGCCAGTCACTGCTTAGGGCTACATCCAGAGGAAACAAAACATAGAGATAGAACGTGAAGCTACTTTATTGTGTCAAGTTTCAAGAAGCTAGCACAAACCGTGTTGGATTTAGAGTTCCAAATACATCTATCAATATAGGAGAAAACAGAGTGAAACCTAAAAATTCAAACTGTTACTGGAAACGAACGCTTCAACATAGAAGAACGAAATTTGGGGAACCAAGTCGCCTTAGTGTACTGATCATTACCTGAAAGTATCATCCAGTTTGGGTGAAAAAATATTTGCTGAGATTTCTGGAGATTCGTAATTTTGGGAAGCTTGGCAACCCCTTTCCATGAAAGTGTTTCTCGCCAGTCACTGCTTAGGGCTACATCAAGAGGAAACAAAACATAGAGATAGAACGTGAAACTATTGTGTCAAGTTTCAAGAAGCTAGCACAAACCGTGTTGGATTTAGAGTTCCAAATACATCTATCAATATAGGAGAAAACAGAGTGAAACCTAAAAATTCAAACTGTTAGTGGAAACGAACGCTTCAACATAGAAGAACGAAATTTGGGGAACCAAGTCGCCTTAGTGTACTGATCATTACCTGAAAGTATCATCCAGTTTGGGTGAAAAAATATTTGCTGAGATTTCTGGAGATTCGTAATTTTTGGAAGCTTGGCAACCCCATTCATTGAAAGTGTTTCTCGCCAGTCACTGCTTAGGGCTACATCAAGAGGAAACAAAACATAGAGATAGAACGTGAAACTACATTATTGTGTCAAGTTTCAAGAAGCTAGCACAAACCGTGTTGGATTTAGAGTTCCAAATACATCTATCAATATAGGAGAAAACAGAGTGAAACCTAAAAATTCAAACTGTTACTGGAAACGAACGCTTCAACATAGAAGAACGAAATTTGGGGAACCAAGTCGCCTTAGTTTATTGATCATTACCTGAAAGTATCATCCAGTTTGGGTGAAAAAATATTTGCTGAGATTTCTGGAGATTCGTAATTTTGGGAAGCTTGGCAACCCCTTTCCATGAAAGTGTTTCTCGCCAGTCACTGCTTAGGGCTACATCCAGAGGAAACAAAACATAGAGATAGAACGTGAAACTAGTGTGTCAAGTTTCAAGAAGCTAGCACAAACCGTGTTGGATTTAGAGTTCCAAATACATCTATCAATATAGGAGAAAACAGAGTGAAACCTAAAAATTCAAACTGTTACTGGAAACGAACGCTTCAACATAGAAGAACGAAATTTGGGGAACCAAGTCGCCTTAGTTTATTGATCATTACCTGAAAGTATCATCCAGATTGGGTGAAAAAATATTTGCTGAGATTTCTGGAGATTCGTAATTTTGGGATGCTTGGCAACCCCTTTCCATGAAAGTGTTTCTCGCCAGTCACTGCTTAGGGCTACATCAAGAGGAAACAAAACATAGAGATAGAACGTGAAACTACTTTATTGTGTCAAGTTTCAAGAAGCTAGCACAAACCGTGTTGGATTTAGAGTTCCAAATACGTCTATCAATATAGGAGAAAACAGAGTGAACCCTAAAAATTCAAACTGTTACTGGAAACGAACGCTTCAACATAGAAGAACAAAATTTGGGGAACCAAGTCGCCTCAGTGTACTGATCATTACCTGAAAGTATCATCCATTTTGGGTGAAAAAATATTTGCTGTGATTTCTGGAGATTCGTAATTTTGGGAAGCTTGGCAACCCCTTTCCATGAAAGTGTTTCTCGCCAGTCACTGCTTAGTGCTACATCAAGAGGAAACAAAACATAGAGATAGAACGTGAAACTACTTTATTGTGTCAAGTTTCAAGAAGCTAGCACAAACCGTGTTGGATTTAGAGTTCCAAATACATCTATCAATATAGGAGAAAACAGAGTGAAACCTAAAAATTCAAACTGTTACTGGAAACGAACGCTTCAACATAGAAGAACGAAATTTGGGGAACCAAGTCGCCTTAGTGTACTGATCATTACCTGAAAGTATCATCCAGTTTGGGTGAAAAAATATTTGCTGAGATTTCTGGAGATTCGTAATTTTTGGAAGCTTGGCAACCCCTTTCCATGAAAGTGTTTCTCGCCAGTCACTGCTTAGGGCTACATCAAGAGGAAACAAAACATAGAGATAGAACGTGAAACTACTTTATTGTGTCAAGTTTCAAGAAGCTAGCACAAACCGTGTTGGATTTAGAGTTCCAAATACGTCTATCAATATAGGAGAAAACAGAGTGAAACCTAAAAATTCAAACTGTTACTGGAAACGAACGCTTCAACATAGAAGAACGAAATTTGGGGAACCAAGTCGCCTTAGTGTACTGATCATTACCTGAAAGTATCATCCAGTTTGGGTGAAAAAATATTTGCTGAGATTTCTGGAGATTCGTAATTTTGGGAAGCTTGGCAACCCCTTTCCATGAAAGTGTTTCTCGCCAGTCACTGCTTAGGGCTACATCAAGAGGAAACAAAACATAGAGATAGAACGTGAAACTACTTTTTTGTGTCAAGTTTCAAGAAGCTAGCACAAACCGTGTTGGATTTAGTGTTCCAAATATATCTATCAATATAGGAGAAAACAGAGTGAAACCTAAAAATTCAAACTGTTACTGGAAACGAACGCTTCAATATAGAGAACGAAATTTGGGGAACCAAGTCTCCTTAGTTTACTGATCATTACCTGAAAGTATCATCCAGTTTGGGTGAAAAAACATTTGCTGAGATTTCTGGAGATTCGTAATTTTGGGAAGCTTGGCAACCCCTTTCCATGAAAGTGTTTCTCGCCAGTCACTGCTTAGGGCTACATCCAGAGGAAACAAAACATAGAGATAGAACGTGAAGCTACTTTATTGTGTCAAGTTTCAAGAAGCTAGCACAAACCGTGTTGGATTTAGAGTTCCAAATACATCTATCAATATAGGAGAAAACAGAGTGAAACCTAAAAATTCAAACTGTTACTGGAAACGAACGCTTCAACATAGAAGAACGAAATTTGGGGAACCAAGTCGCCTTAGTGTACTGATCATTATCTGAAAGTATCATCCAGTTTGGGTGAAAAAATATTTGCTGAGATTTCTGGAGATTCGTAATTTTGGGAAGCTTGGCAACCCCTTTCCATGAAAGTGTTTCTCGCCAGTCACTGCTTAGGGCTACATCAAGAGGAAACAAAACATAGAGATAGAACGTGAAACTATTGTGTCAAGTTTCAAGAAGCTAGCACAAACCGTGTTGGATTTAGAGTTCCAAATACATCTATCAATATAGGAGAAAACAGAGTGAAACCTAAAAATTCAAACTGTTAGTGGAAACGAACGCTTCAACATAGAAGAACGAAATTTGGGGAACCACGTCGCCTTAGTGTACTGATCATTACCTGAAAGTATCATCCAGTTTGGGTGAAAAAATATTTGCTGAGATTTCTGGAGATTTGTAATTTTTGGAAGTTTGGCAACCCCATTCATTGAAAGTGTTTCTCGCCAGTCACTGCTTAGGGCTACATCAAGAGGAAACAAAACATAGAGATAGAACGTGAAACTACATTATTGTGTCAAGTTTCAAGAAGCTAGCACAAACCGTGTTGGATTTAGAGTTTCAAATACATCTATCAATATAGGAGAAAACAGAGTGAAACCTAAAAATTCAAACTGTTACTGGAAACGAACTCTTCAACATAGAAGAACAAAATTTGGGGAACCAAGTCGCCTTAGTTTACTGATCATTACCTGAAAGTATCATCCAGATTGGGTGAAAAAATATTTGCTGAGATTTCTGGAGATTCGTAATTTGGGAAGCTTGGCAACCCCTTTCCATGAAAGTGTTTCTCGCCAGTCACTGCTTAGGGCTACATCAAGAGGAAACAAAACATAGAGATAGAACGTGAAACTATTGTGTCAAGTTTCAAGAAGCTAGCACAAACCGTGTTGGATTTAGAGTTCCAAATACATCTATCAATATAGGAGAAAACAGAGTGAAACCTAAAAATTCAAACTGTTACTGGAAACGAACGCTTCAACATAGAAGAACGAAATTTGGGGAACCAAGTCGCCTTAGTGTACTGATCATTACCTGAAAGTATCATCCAGTTTGGGTGAAAAAATATTTGCTGAGATTTCTGGAGATTCGTAATTTTTGGAAGCTTGGCAACCCCATTCATTGAAAGTGTTTCTCGCCAGTCACTGCTTAGGGCTACATCAAGAGGAAACAAAACATAGAGATAGAACGTGAAACTACATTATTGTGTCAAGTTTCAAGAAGCTAGCACAAACCGTGTTGGATTTAGAGTTCCAAATACATCTATCAATATAAGAGAAAACAGAGTGAAACCTAAAAATTCAAACTGTTACTGGAAACGAACGCTTCAACATAGAAGAACGAAATTTGGGGAACCAAGTCGCCTTAGTTTATTGATCATTACCTGAAAGTATCATCCAGATTGGGTGAAAAAATATTTGCTGAGATTTCTGGAGATTCGTAATTTTGGGAAGCTTGGCAACCCCTTTCCATGAAAGTGTTTCTCGCCAGTCACTGCTTAGGGCTACATCAAGAGGAAACAAAACATAGAGATAGAACGTGAAACTACTTCATTGTGTCAAGTTTCAAGAAGCTAGCACAAACCGTGTTGGATTTAGAGTTCCAAATACATCTATCAATATAGGAGAAAACAGAGTGAAACCTAAAAATTCAAACTGTTACTGGAAACGAACGCTTCAACATAGAAGAACGAAATTTGGGGAACCAAGTCGCCTTAGTTTATTGATCATTACCTGAAAGTATCATCCAGATTGGGTGAAAAAATATTTGCTGAGATTTCTGGAGATTCGTAATTTTGGGAAGCTTGGCAACCCCTTTCCATGAAAGTGTTTCTCGCCAGTCACTGCTTAGGGCTACATCAAGAAGAAACAAAACATAGAGATAGAACGTGAAACTATTGTGTCAAGTTTCAAGAAGCTAGCACAAACCGTGTTGGATTTAGAGTTCCAAATACATCTATCAATATAGGAGAAAACAGAGTGAAACCTAAAAATTCAAACTGTCAGTGGAAACGAACGCTTCAACATAGAAGAACGAAATTTGGGGAACCAAGTCGCCTTAGTGTACAGATCATTACCTGAAAGTATCATCCAGTTTGGGTGAAAAAATATTTGCTGAGATTTCTGGAGATTCGTAATTTTTGGAAGCTTGGCAACCCCATTCATTGAAAGTGTTTCTCGCCAGTCACTGCTTAGGGCTACATCAAGAGGAAACAAAACATAGAGATAGAACGTGAAACTACATTATTGTGTCAAGTTTCAAGAAACTAGCACAAACCGTGTTGGATTTAGAGTTCCAAATACATCTATCAATATAGGAGAAAACAGAGTGAAACCTAAAAATTCAAACTGTTAGTGGAAACGAACGCTTCAACATAGAGAACAAAATTTGGGGAAGCAAGTCGCCTCAGTGTACTGATCATTACCTGAAAGTATCATCCATTTTGGGTGAAAAAATATTTGCTGTGATTTCTGGAGATTCGTAATTTTGGGAAGCATGGCAACCCCTTTCCATGAAAGTGTTTCTCGCCAGTCACTGCTTAGGGCTACATCAAGAGGAAACAAAACATAGAGATAGAACGTGAAACTACTTTATTGTGTCAAGTTTCAAGAAGCTAGCACAAACCGTGTTGGATTTAGAGTTCCAAATACATCTATCAATATAGGAGAAAACAGAGTGAAACCTAAAAATTCAAACTGTTACTGGAAACGAACGCTTCAACATAGAAGAACGAAATTTGGGGAACCAAGTCGCCTTAGTGTACTGATCATTACCTGAAAGTATCATCCAGTTTGGGTGAAAAAATATTTGCTGAGATTTCTGGAGATTCGTAATTTTTGGAAGCTTGGCAACCCCTTTCCATGAAAGTGTTTCTCGCCAGTCACTGCTTAGGGCTACATCAAGAGGAAACAAAACATAGAGATAGAACTTGAAACTACTTTTTTGTGTCAAGTTTCAAGAAGCTAGCACAAACCGTGTTGGATTTAGTGTTCCAAATATATCTATCAATATAGGAGAAAACAGAGTGAAACCTAAAAATTCAAACTGTTAGTGGAAACGAACGCTTCAATATAGAGAACGAAATTTGGGGAACCAAGTCTCCTTAGTTTACTGATCATTACCTGAAAGTATCATCCAGTTTGGGTGAAAAAATATTTGCTGAGATTTCTGGAGATTCGTAATTTTGGGAAGCTTGGCAACCCCTTTCCATGAAAGTGTTTCTCGCCAGTCACTGCTTAGGGCTACATCCAGAGGAAACAAAACATAGAGATAGAACGTGAAGCTACTTTATTGTGTCAAGTTTCAAGAAGCTAGCACAAACCGTGTTGGATTTAGAGTTCCAAATACATCTATCAATATAGGAGAAAACAGAGTGAAACCTAAAAATTCAAACTGTTACTGGAAACGAACGCTTCAACATAGAAGAACGAAATTTGGGGAACCAAGTCGCCTTAGTGTACTTATCATTACCTGAAAGTATCATCCAGTTTGGGTGAAAAAATATTTGCTGAGATTTCTGGAGATTCGTAATTTTGGGAAGCTTGGCAACCCCTTTCCATGAAAGTGTTTCTCGCCAGTCACTGCTTAGGGCTATATCAAGACGAAACAAAACATAGAGATAGAACGTGAAACTACTTTTTTGTGTCAAGTTTCAAGAAGCTAGCACAAACCGTGTTGGATTTAGAGTTCCAAATACATCTATCAATATAGGAGAAAACAGAGTGAAACCTAAAAATTCAAACTGTTAGTGGAAACGAACGCTTCAACATAGAGAACGAAATTTGGGGAACCAAGTCTCCTTAGTTTACTGATCATTACCTGAAAGTATCATCCAGTTTGGGTGAAAAAATATTTGCTGAGATTTCTGGAGATTCGTAATTTTGGGAAGCTTGGCAACCCCTTTCCATGAAAGTGTTTCTCGCCAGTCACTGCTTAGGGCTACATCCAGAGGAAACAAAACATAGAGATAGAACGTGAAGCTACTTTATTGTGTCAAGTTTCAAGAAGCTAGCACAAACCGTGTTGGATTTAGAGTTCCAAATACATCTATCAATATAGGAGAAAACAGAGTGAAACCTAAAAATTCAAACTGTTACTGGAAACGAACGCTTCAACATAGAAGAACGAAATTTGGGGAACCAAGTCGCCTTAGTGTACTGATCATTACCTGAAAGTATCATCCAGTTTGGGTGAAAAAATATTTGCTGAGATTTCTGGAGATTCGTAATTTTGGGAAGCTTGGCAACGCATTTCCATGAAAGTGTTTCTCGCCAGTCACTGCTTAGGGCTACATCAAGAGGAAACAAAACATAGAGATAGAACGTGAAACTATTGTGTCAAGTTTCAAGAAGCTAGCACAAACCGTGTTGGATTTAGAGTTCCAAATACATCTATCAATATAGGAGAAAACAGAGTGAAACCTAAAAATTCAAACTGTTAGTGGAAACGAACGCTTCAACATAGAAGAACGAAATTTGGGGAACCAAGTCGCCTTAGTGTACTGATCATTACCTGAAAGTATCATCCAGTTTGGGTGAAAAAATATTTGGTGAGATTTCTGGAGATTCGTAATTTTTGGAAGCTTGGCAACCCCATTCATTGAAAGTGTTTCTCGCCAGTCACTGCTTAGGGCTACATCAAGAGGAAACAAAACATAGAGATAGAACGTGAAACTACATTATTGTGTCAAGTTTCAAGAAGCTAGCACAAACCGTGTTGGATTTAGAGTTCCAAATACATCTATCAATATAGGAGAAAACAGAGTGAAACCTAAAAATTCAAACTGTTAATGGAAACGAACGCTTCAACATAGAAGAACGAAATTTGGGGAACCAAGTCGCCTTAGTTTATTGATCATTACCTGAAAGTATCATCCAGATTGGGTGAAAAAATATTTGCTGAGATTTCTGGAGATTCGTAATTTTGGGAAGCTTGGCAACCCCTTTCCATGAAAGTGTTTCTCGCCAGTCACTGCTTAGGGCTACATCAAGAGGAAACAAAACATAGAGATAGAACGTGAAACTACTTCATTGTGTCAAGTTTCAAGAAGCTAGCACAAACCGTGTTGGATTTAGAGTTCCAAATACATCTATCAATATAGGAGAAAACAGAGTGAAACCTAAAAATTCAAACCCTTACTGGAAACGAACGCTTCAACATAGAAGAACGAAATTTGGGGAACCAAGTCGCCTTAGAGTACTGATCATTACCTGAAAGTATCATCCAGTTTGGGTGAAAAAATATTTGCAGAGATTTCTGGAGATTCGTAATTTTGGGAAGCTTGGCAACCCCTTTCCATGAAAGTGTTTCTCGCCAGTCACTGCTTAGGGCTACATCAAGAGGAAACAAAACATAGAGATAGAACGTGAAACTATTGTGTCAAGTTTCAAGAAGCTAGCACAAACCGTGTTGGATTTAGAGTTCCAAATACATCTATCAATATAGGAGAAAACAGAGTGAAACCTAAAAATTCAAACTGTTAGTGGAAACGAACGCTTCAACATAGAAGAACGAAATTTGGGGAACCAAGTCGCCTTAGTGTACTGATCATTACCTGAAAGTATCATCCAGTTTGGGTGAAAAAATATTTGCTGAGATTTCTGGAGATTCGTAATTTTTGGAAGCTTGGCAAGCCCATTCATTGAAAGTGTTTCTCGCCAGTCACTGCTTAGGGCTACATCAAGAGGAAACAAAACATAGAGATAGAACGTGAAACTACATTATTGTGTCAAGTTTCAAGAAGCTAGCACAAACCGTGTTGGATTTAGAGTTCCAAATACATCTATCAATATAGGAGAAAACAGAGTGAAACCTAAAAATTCAAACTGTTACTGGAAACGAACGCTTCAACATAGAAGAACGAAATTTGGGGAACCAAGTCGCCTTAGTTTATTGATCATTACCTGAAAGTATCATCCAGATTGGGTGAAAAAATATTTGCTGAGATTTCTGGAGATTCGTAATTTTGGGAAGCTTGGCAACCCCTTTCCATGAAAGTGTTTCTCGCCAGTCACTGCTTAGGGCTACATCAAGAGGAAACAAAACATAGAGATAGAACGTGAAACTACTTCATTGTGTCAAGTTTCAAGAAGCTAGCACAAACCGTGTTGGATTTAGAGTTCCAAATACATCTATCAATATAGGAGAAAACAGAGTGAAACCTAAAAATTCAAACTGTTACTGGAAACGAACGCTTCAACATAGAAGAACGAAATTTGGGGAACCAAGTCGCCTTAGGGTACTGATCATTACCTGAAAGTATCATCCAGTTTGGGTGAAAAAATATTTGCTGAGATTTCTGGAGATTCGTAATTTTGGGAAGCTTGGCAACCCTTTTCCATGAAAGTGTTTCTCGCCAGTCACTGCTTAGGGCTACATCAAGAGGAAACAAAACATAGAGATAGAACGTGAAACTATTGTGTCAAGTTTCAAGAAGCTAGCACAAACCGTGTTGGATTTAGAGTTCCAAATACATCTATCAATATAGGAGAAAACAGAGTGAAACCTAAAAATTCAAACTGTTAGTGGAAACGAACGCTTCAACATAGAAGAACGAAATTTGGGGAACCAAGTCGCCTTAGTGTACTGATCATTACCTGAAAGTATCATCCAGTTTGGGTGAAAAAATATTTGCTGAGATTTCTGGAGATTCGTAATTTTTGGAAGCTTGGCAACCCCATTCATTGAAAGTGTTTCTCGCCAGTCACTGCTTAGGGCTACATCAAGAGGAAACAAAACATAGAGATAGAACGTGAAACTACATTATTGTGTCAAGTTTCAAGAAGCTAGCACAAACCGTGTTGGATTTAGAGTTCCAAATACATCTATCAATATAGGAGAAAACAGAGTGAAACCTAAAAATTCAAACTGTTACTGGAAACGAACGCTTCAACATAGAAGAACGAAATTTGGGGAACCAAGTCGCCTTAGTTTATTGATCATTACCTGAAAGTATCATCCAGATTGGGTGAAAAAATATTTGCTGAGATTTCTGGAGATTCGTAATTTTGGGAAGCTTGGCAACCCCTTTCCATGAAAGTGTTTCTCGCCAGTCACTGCTTAGGGCTATATCAAGACGAAACAAAACATAGAGATAGAACGTGAAACTACTTTTTTGTGTCAAGTTTCAAGAAGCTAGCACAAACCGTGTTGGATTTAGAGTTCCAAATACATCTATCAATATAGGAGAAAACAGAGTGAAACCTAAAAATTCAAACTGTTAGTGGAAACGAACGCTTCAACATAGAGAACGAAATTTGGGGAACCAAGTCTCCTTAGTTTACTGATCATTACCTGAAAGTATCATCCAGTTTGGGTGAAAAAATATTTGCTGAGATTTCTGGAGATTCGTAATTTTGGGAAGCTTGGCAACCCCTTTCCATGAAAGTGTTTCTCGCCAGTCACTGCTTAGGGCTACATCCAGAGGAAACAAAACATAGAGATAGAACGTGAAGCTACTTTATTGTGTCAAGTTTCAAGAAGCTAGCACAAACCGTGTTGGATTTAGAGTTCCAAATACATCTATCAATATAGGAGAAAACAGAGTGAAACCTAAAAATTCAAACTGTTACTGGAAACGAACGCTTCAACATAGAAGAACGAAATTTGGGGAACCAAGTCGCCTTAGTGTACTGATCATTACCTGAAAGTATCATCCAGTTTGGGTGAAAAAATATTTGCTGAGATTTCTGGAGATTCGTAATTTTGGGAAGCTTGGCAACGCATTTCCATGAAAGTGTTTCTCGCCAGTCACTGCTTAGGGCTACATCAAGAGGAAACAAAACATAGAGATAGAACGTGAAACTATTGTGTCAAGTTTCAAGAAGCTAGCACAAACCGTGTTGGATTTAGAGTTCCAAATACATCTATCAATATAGGAGAAAACAGAGTGAAACCTAAAAATTCAAACTGTTAGTGGAAACGAACGCTTCAACATAGAAGAACGAAATTTGGGGAACCAAGTCGCCTTAGTGTACTGATCATTACCTGAAAGTATCATCCAGTTTGGGTGAAAAAATATTTGGTGAGATTTCTGGAGATTCGTAATTTTTGGAAGCTTGGCAACCCCATTCATTGAAAGTGTTTCTCGCCAGTCACTGCTTAGGGCTACATCAAGAGGAAACAAAACATAGAGATAGAACGTGAAACTACATTATTGTGTCAAGTTTCAAGAAGCTAGCACAAACCGTGTTGGATTTAGAGTTCCAAATACATCTATCAATATAGGAGAAAACAGAGTGAAACCTAAAAATTCAAACTGTTAATGGAAACGAACGCTTCAACATAGAAGAACGAAATTTGGGGAACCAAGTCGCCTTAGTTTATTGATCATTACCTGAAAGTATCATCCAGATTGGGTGAAAAAATATTTGCTGAGATTTCTGGAGATTCGTAATTTTGGGAAGCTTGGCAACCCCTTTCCATGAAAGTGTTTCTCGCCAGTCACTGCTTAGGGCTATATCAAGACGAAACAAAACATAGAGATAGAACGTGAAACTACTTTTTTGTGTCAAGTTTCAAGAAGCTAGCACAAACCGTGTTGGATTTAGAGTTCCAAATACATCTATCAATATAGGAGAAAACAGAGTGAAACCTAAAAATTCAAACTGTTAGTGGAAACGAACGCTTCAACATAGAGAACGAAATTTGGGGAACCAAGTCTCCTTAGTTTACTGATCATTACCTGAAAGTATCATCCAGTTTGGGTGAAAAAATATTTGCTGAGATTTCTGGAGATTCGTAATTTTGGGAAGCTTGGCAACCCCTTTCCATGAAAGTGTTTCTCGCCAGTCACTGCTTAGGGCTACATCCAGAGGAAACAAAACATAGAGATAGAACGTGAAGCTACTTTATTGTGTCAAGTTTCAAGAAGCTAGCACAAACCGTGTTGGATTTAGAGTTCCAAATACATCTATCAATATAGGAGAAAACAGAGTGAAACCTAAAAATTCAAACTGTTACTGGAAACGAACGCTTCAACATAGAAGAACGAAATTTGGGGAACCAAGTCGCCTTAGTGTACTGATCATTACCTGAAAGTATCATCCAGTTTGGGTGAAAAAATATTTGCTGAGATTTCTGGAGATTCGTAATTTTGGGAAGCTTGGCAACGCATTTCCATGAAAGTGTTTCTCGCCAGTCACTGCTTAGGGCTACATCAAGAGGAAACAAAACATAGAGATAGAACGTGAAACTATTGTGTCAAGTTTCAAGAAGCTAGCACAAACCGTGTTGGATTTAGAGTTCCAAATACATCTATCAATATAGGAGAAAACAGAGTGAAACCTAAAAATTCAAACTGTTAGTGGAAACGAACGCTTCAACATAGAAGAACGAAATTTGGGGAACCAAGTCGCCTTAGTGTACTGATCATTACCTGAAAGTATCATCCAGTTTGGGTGAAAAAATATTTGGTGAGATTTCTGGAGATTCGTAATTTTTGGAAGCTTGGCAACCCCATTCATTGAAAGTGTTTCTCGCCAGTCACTGCTTAGGGCTACATCAAGAGGAAACAAAACATAGAGATAGAACGTGAAACTACATTATTGTGTCAAGTTTCAAGAAGCTAGCACAAACCGTGTTGGATTTAGAGTTCCAAATACATCTATCAATATAGGAGAAAACAGAGTGAAACCTAAAAATTCAAACTGTTAATGGAAACGAACGCTTCAACATAGAAGAACGAAATTTGGGGAACCAAGTCGCCTTAGTTTATTGATCATTACCTGAAAGTATCATCCAGATTGGGTGAAAAAATATTTGCTGAGATTTCTGGAGATTCGTAATTTTGGGAAGCTTGGCAACCCCTTTCCATGAAAGTGTTTCTCGCCAGTCACTGCTTAGGGCTACATCAAGAGGAAACAAAACATAGAGATAGAACGTGAAACTACTTCATTGTGTCAAGTTTCAAGAAGCTAGCACAAACCGTGTTGGATTTAGAGTTCCAAATACATCTATCAATATAGGAGAAAACAGAGTGAAACCTAAAAATTCAAACTGTTACTGGAAACGAACGCTTCAACATAGAAGAACGAAATTTGGGAAACCAAGTCGCCTTAGGGTACTGATCATTACCTGAAAGTATCATCCAGTTTGGGTGAAAAAATATTTGCTGAGATTTCTGGAGATTCGTAATTTTGGGAAGCTTGGCAACCCCTTTCCATGAAAGTGTTTCTCGCCAGTCACTGCTTAGGGCTACATCAAGAGGAAACAAAACATAGAGATAGAACGTGAAACTACTTCATTGTGTCAAGTTTCAAGAAGCTAGCACAAACCGTGTTGGATTTAGAGTTCCAAATACATCTATCAATATAGGAGAAAACAGAGTGAAACCTAAAAATTCAAACTGTTACTGGAAACGAACGCTTCAACATAAAAGAACGAAATTTGGGGAACCAAGTCGCCTTAGTGTACTGATCATTACCTGAAAGTATCATCCAGTTTGGGTGAAAAAATATTTGCTGAGATTTCTGGAGATTCGTAATTTTTGGAAGCTTGGCAACCCCATTCATTGAAAGTGTTTCTCGCCAGTCACTGCTTAGGGCTACATCAAGAGGAAACAAAACATAGAGATAGAACGTGAAACTACATTATTGTGTCAAGTTTCAAGAAGCTAGCACAAACCGTGTTGGATTTAGAGTTCCAAATACATCTATCAATATAGGAGAAAACAGAGTGAAACCTAAAAATTCAAACTGTTACTGGAAACGAACGCTTCAACATAGAAGAACGAAATTTGGGGAACCAAGTCGCCTTAGTTTATTGATCATTACCTGAAAGTATCATCCAGATTGGGTGAAAAAATATTTGCTGAGATTTCTGGAGATTCGTAATTTTGGGAAGCTTGGCAACCCCTTTCCATGAAAGTGTTTCTCGCCAGTCACTGCTTAGGGCTACATAAAGAGGAAACAAAACATAGAGATAGAACGTGAAACTACTTCATTGTGTCAAGTTTCAAGAAGCTAGCACAAACCGTGTTGGATTTAGAGTTCCAAATACATCTATCAATATAGGAGAAAACAGAGTGAAACCTAAAAATTCAAACTGTTACTGGAAACGAACGCTTCAACATAGAAGAACGAAATTTGGGGAACCAAGTCGCCTTAGGGTACTGATCATTACCTGAAAGTATCATCCAGTTTGGGTGAAAAAATATTTGCTGCGATTTCTGGAGATTCGTAATTTTGGGAAGCTTGGCAACCCCTTTCCATGAAAGTGTTTCTCGCCAGTCACTGCTTAGGGCTACATCAAGAGGAAACAAAACATAGAGATAGAACGTGAAACTACTTCATTGTGTCAAGTTTCAAGAAGCTAGCACAAACCGTGTTGGATTTAGAGTTCCAAATACATCTATCAATATAGGAGAAAACAGAGTGAAACCTAAAAATTCAATCTGTTACTGGAAACGAACGCTTCAACATAGAAGAACGAAATTTGGGGAACCAAGTCGCCTTAGTGTACTGATCATTACCTGAAAGTATCATCCAGTTTGGGTGAAAAAATATTTGCTGAGATTTCTGGAGATTCGTAATTTTGGGAAGCTTGGCAACCCCTTTCCATGAAAGTGTTTCTCGCCAGTTACTGCTTAGGGCTACATCAAGAAGAAACAAAACATAGAGATAGAACGTGAAACTATTGTGTCAAGTTTCAAGAAGCTAGCACAAACCGTGTTGGATTTAGAGTTCCAAATACATCTATCAATATAGGAGAAAACAGAGTGAAACCTAAAAATTCAAACTGTCAGTGGAAACGAACGCTTCAACATAGAAGAACGAAATTTGGGGAACCAAGTCGCCTTAGTGTACTGATCATTACCTGAAAGTATCATCCAGTTTGGGTGAAAAAATATTTGCTGAGATTTCTGGAGATTCGTAATTTTGGGAAGCTTGGCAACCCCTTTCCATGAAAGTGTTTCTCGCCAGTCACTGCTTAGGGCTACATCAAGAGGAAACAAAACATAGAGATAGAACGTGAAACTATTGTGTCAAGTTTCAAGAAGCTAGCACAAACCGTGTTGGATTTAGAGTTCCAAATACATCTATCAATATAGGAGAAAACAGAGTGAAACCTAAAAATTCAAACTGTTACTGGAAACGAACGCTTCAACATAGAAGAACGAAATTTGGGGAACCAAGTCGCCTTAGTTTATTGATCATTACCTGAAAGTATCATCCAGATTGGGTGAAAAAATATTTGCTGAGATTTCTGGAGATTCGTAATTTTGGGAAGCTTGGCAACCCCTTTCCATGAAAGTGTTTCTCGCCAGTCACTGCTTAGGGCTACATCAAGAGGAAACAAAACATAGAGATAGAACCTGAAACTACTTTATTGAGTCAAGTTTCAAGAAGCTAGCACAAACCGTGTTGGATTTAGAGTTCCAAATACGTCTATCAATATAGGAGAAAACAGAGTGAACCCTAAAAATTCAAACTGTTACTGGAAACGAACGCTTCAACATAAAAGAACAAAATTTGGGGAACCAAGTCGCCTCAGTGTACTGATCATTACCTGAAAGTATCATCCATTTTGGGTGAAAAAATATTTGCTGTGATTTCTGGAGATTCGTAATTTTGGGAAGCTTGGCAACCCCTTTCCATGAAAGTGTTTCTCGCCAGTCACTGCTTAGGGCTACATCAAGAGGAAACAAAACATAGAGATAGAACGTGAAACTACTTTATTGTGTCAAGTTTCAAGAAGCTAGCACAAACCGTGTTGGATTTAGAGTTCCAAATACATCTATCAATATAGGAGAAAACAGAGTGAAACCTAAAAATTCAAACTGTTACTGGAAACGAACGCTTCAACATAGAAGAACGAAATTTGGGGAACCAAGTCGCCTTAGTGTACTGATCATTACCTGAAAGTATCATCCAGTTTGGGTGGAAAAATATTTGCTGAGATTTCTGGAGATTCATAATTTTTGGAAGCTTGGCAACCCCTTTCCATGAAAGTGTTTCTCGCCAGTCACTGCTTAGGGCTACATCAAGAGGAAACAAAACATAGAGATAGAACGTGAAACTACTTCATTGTGTCAAGTTTCAAGAAGCTAGCACAAACCGTGTTGGATTTAGAGTTCCAAATACATCTATCAATATAGGAGAAAACAGAGTGAAACCTAAAAATTCAAACTGTTACTGGAAACGAACGCTTCAACATAGAAGAACGAAATTTGGGGAACCAAGTCTCCTTAGGGTACTTATCATTACCTGAAAGTATCATCCAGTTTGGGTGAAAAAATATTTGCTGAGATTTCTGGAGATTCGTAATTTTGGGAAGCTTGGCAACCCCTTTCCATGAAAGTGTTTCTCGCCAGTCACTGCTTAGGGCTACATCAAGAGGAAACAAAACATAGAGATAGAACGTGAAACTATTGTGTCAAGTTTCAAGAAGCTAGCACAAACCGTGTTGGATTTAGAGTTCCAAATACATCTATCAATATAGGAGAAAACAGAGTGAAACCTAAAAATTCAAACTGTTAGTGGAAACGAACGCTTCAACATAGAAGAACGAAATTTGGGGAACCAAGTCGCCTTAGTGTACTGATCATTACCTGAAAGTATCATCCAGTTTGGGTGAAAAAATATTTGCTGAGATTTCTGGAGATTCGTAATTTTTGGAAGCTTGGCAACCCCATTCATTGAAAGTGTTTCTCGCCAGTCACTGCTTAGGGCTACATCAAGAGGAAACAAAACATAGAGATAGAACGTGAAACTACATTATTGTGTCAAGTTTCAAGAAGCTAGCACAAACCGTGTTGGATTTAGAGTTCCAAATACATCTATCAATATAGGAGAAAACAGAGTGAAACCTAAAAATTCAAACTGTTACTGGAAACGAACGCTTCAACATAGAAGAACGAAATTTGGGGAACCAAGTCGCCTTAGTTTATTGATCATTACCTGAAAGTATCATCCAGATTGGGTGAAAAAATATTTGCTGAGATTTCTGGAGATTCGTAATTTTGGGAAGCTTGGCAACCCCTTTCCATGAAAGTGTTTCTCGCCAGTCACTGCTTAGGGCTACATCAAGAGGAAACAAAACATAGAGATAGAACGTGAAACTACTTCATTGTGTCAAGTTTCAAGAAGCTAGCACAAACCGTGTTGGATTTAGAGTTCCAAATACATCTATCAATATAGGAGAAAACAGAGTGAAACCTAAAAATTCAAACTGTTACTGGAAACGAACGCTTCAACATAGAAGAACGAAATTTGGGGAACCAAGTCTCCTTAGGGTACTTATCATTACCTGAAAGTATCATCCAGTTTGGGTGAAAAAATATTTGCTGAGATTTCTGGAGATTCGTAATTTTGGGAAGCTTGGCAACCCCTTTCCATGAAAGTGTTTCTCGCCAGTCACTGCTTAGGGCTACATCAAGAGGAAACAAAACATAGAGATAGAACGTGAAACTATTGTGTCAAGTTTCAAGAAGCTAGCACAAACCGTGTTGGATTTAGAGTTCCAAATACATCTATCAATATAGGAGAAAACAGAGTGAAACCTAAAAATTCAAACTGTCAGTGGAAACGAACGCTTCAACATAGAAGAACGAAATTTGGGGAACCAAGTCGCCTTAGTGTACTGATCATTACCTGAAAGTATCATCCAGTTTGGGTGAAAAAATATTTGCTGAGATTTCTGGAGATTCGTAATTTTTGGAAGCTTGGCAACCCCATTCATTGAAAGTGTTTCTCGCCAGTCACTGCTTAGGGCTACATCAAGAGGAAACAAAACATAGAGATAGAACGTGTAACTACATTATTGTGTCAAGTTTCAAGAAGCTAGCACAAACCGTGTTGGATTTAGAGTTCCAAATACATCTATCAATATAGGAGAAAACAGAGTGAAACCTAAAAATTCAAACTGTTACTGGAAACGAACGCTTCAACATAGAAGAACGAAATTTGGGGAACCAAGTCGCCTTAGTTTATTGATCATTACCTGAAAGTATCATCCAGATTGGGTGAAAAAATATTTGCTGAGATTTCTGGAGATTCGTAATTTTGGGAAGCTTGGCAACCCCTTTCCATGAAAGTGTTTCTCGCCAGTCACTGCTTAGGGCTACATCAAGAGGAAACAAAACATAGAGATAGAACGTGAAACTACTTTATTGAGTCAAGTTTCAAGAAGCTAGCACAAACCGTGTTGGATTTAGAGTTCCAAATACGTCTATCAATATAGGAGAAAACAGAGTGAACCCTAAAAATTCAAACTGTTACTGGAAACGAACGCTTCAACATAAAAGAACAAAATTTGGGGAACCAAGTCGCCTCAGTGTACTGATCATTACCTGAAAGTATCATCCATTTTGGGTGAAAAAATATTTGCTGTGATTTCTGGAGATTCGTAATTTTGGGAAGCTTGGCAACCCCTTTCCATGAAAGTGTTTCTCGCCAGTCACTGCTTAGGGCTACATCCAGAGGAAACAAAACATAGAGATAGAACGTGAAGCTACTTTATTGTGTCAAGTTTCAAGAAGCTAGCACAAACCGTGTTGGATTTAGAGTTCCAAATACATCTATCAATATAGGAGAAAACAGAGTGAAACCTAAAAATTCAAACTGTTACTGGAAACGAACGCTTCAACATAGAAGAACGAAATTTGGGGAACCAAGTCGCCTTACTGTACTTATCATTACCTGAAAGTATCATCCAGTTTGGGTGAAAAAATATTTGCTGAGATTTCTGGAGATTCGTAATTTTGGGAAGCTTGGCAACCCCTTTCCATGAAAGTGTTTCTCGCCAGTCACTGCTTAGGGCTACATCAAGACGAAACAAAACATAGAGATAGAACGTGAAACTACTTTTTTGTGTCAAGTTTCAAGAAGCTAGCACAAACCGTGTTGGATTTAGAGTTCCAAATACATCTATCAATATAGGAGAAAACAGAGTGAAACCTAAAAATTCAAACTGTTAGTGGAAACGAACGCTTCAACATAGAGAACGAAATTTGGGGAACCAAGTCTCCTTAGTTTACTGATCATTACCTGAAAGTATCATCCAGTTTGGGTGAAAAAACATTTGCTGAGATTTCTGGAGATTCGTAATTTTGGGAAGCTTGGCAACCCCTTTCCATGAAAGTGTTTCTCGCCAGTCACTGCTTAGGGCTACATCCAGAGGAAACAAAACATAGAGATAGAACGTGAAGCTACTTTATTGTGTCAAGTTTCAAGAAGCTAGCACAAACCGTGTTGGATTTAGTGTTCCAAATACATCTATCAATATAGGAGAAAACAGAGTGAAACCTAAAAATTCAAACTGTTACTGGAAACGAACGCTTCAACATAGAAGAACGAAATTTGGGGAACCAAGTCGCCTTAGTGTACTGATCATTACCTGAAAGTATCATCCAGTTTGGGTGAAAAAATATTTGCTGAGATTTCTGGAGATTCGTAATTTTGGGAAGCTTGGCAACCCCTTTCCATGAAAGTGTTTCTCGCCAGTCACTGCTTAGGGCTACATCAAGAGGAAACAAAACATAGAGATAGAACGTGAAACTATTGTGTCAAGTTTCAAGAAGCTAGCACAAACCGTGTTGGATTTAGAGTTCCAAATACATCTATCAATATAGGAGAAAACAGAGTGAAACCTAAAAATTCAAACTGTTAGTGGAAACGAACGCTTCAACATAGAAGAACGAAATTTGGGGAACCAAGTCGCCTTAGTGTACTGATCATTACCTGAAAGTATCATCCAGTTTGGGTGAAAAAATATTTGCTGAGATTTCTGGAGATTCGTAATTTTTGGAAGCTTGGCAACCCCATTCATTGAAAGTGTTTCTCGCCAGTCACTGCTTAGGGCTACATCAAGAGGAAACAAAACATAGAGATAGAACGTGAAACTACATTATTGTGTCAAGTTTCAAGAAGCTAGCACAAACCGTGTTGGATTTAGAGTTCCAAATACATCTATCAATATAGGAGAAAACAGAGTGAATCCTAAAAATTCAAACTGTTACTGGAAACGAACGCTTCAACATAGAAGAACGAAATTTGGGGAACCAAGTCGCCTTAGTTTATTGATCATTACCTGAAAGTATCATCCAGATTGGGTGAAAAAATATTTGCTGAGATTTCTGGAGATTCGTAATTTTGGGAAGCTTGGCAACCCCTTTCCATGAAAGTGTTTCTCGCCAGTCACTGCTTAGGGCTACATCAAGAGGAAACAAAACATAGAGATAGAACGTGAAACTACTTTATTGAGTCAAGTTTCAAGAAGCTAGCACAAACCGTGTTGGATTTAGAGTTCCAAATACGTCTATCAATATAGGAGAAAACAGAGTGAACCCTAAAAATTCAAACTGTTACTGGAAACGAACGCTTCGACATAAAAGAACAAAATTTGGGGAACCAAGTCGCCTCAGTGTACTGATCATTACCTGAAAGTATCATCCATTTTGGGTGAAAAAATATTTGCTGTGATTTCTGGAGATTCGTAATTTTGGGAAGCTTGGCAACCCCTTTCCATGAAAGTGTTTCTCACCAGTCACTGCTTAGGGCTACATCAAGAGGAAACAAAACATAGAGATAGAACGTGAAACTACTTTATTGTGTCAAGTTTCAAGAAGCTAGCACAAACCGTGTTGGATTTAGAGTTCCAAATACATCTATCAATATAGGAGAAAACAGAGTGAAACCTAAAAATTCAAACTGTTACTGGAAACGAACGCTTCAACATAGAAGAACGAAATTTGGGGAACCAAGTCGCCTTAGTGTACTGATCATTACCTGAAAGTATCATCCAGTTTGGGTGAAAAAATATTTGCTGAGATTTCTGGAGATTCGTAATTTTTGGAAGCTTGGCAACCCCTTTCCATGAAAGTGTTTCTCGCCAGTCACTGCTTAGGGCTACATCAAGAGGAAACAAAACATAGAGATAGAACGTGAAACTACTTCATTGTGTCAAGTTTCAAGAAGCTAGCACAAACCGTGTTGGATTTAGTGTTCCAAATATATCTATCAATATAGGAGAAAACAGAGTGAAACCTAAAAATTCAAACTGTTAGTGGAAACGAACGCTTCAATATAGAGAACGAAATTTGGGGAACCAAGTCTCCTTAGTTTACTGATCATTACCTGAAAGTATCATCCAGTTTGGGTGAAAAAATATTTGCTGAGATTTCTGGAGATTCGTAATTTTGGGAAGCTTGGCAACCCCTTTCCATGAAAGTGTTTCTCGCCAGTCACTGCTTAGGGCTACATCCAGAGGAAACAAAACATAGAGATAGAACGTGAAGCTACTTTATTGTGTCAAGTTTCAAGAAGCTAGCACAAACCGTGTTGGATTTAGAGTTCCAAATACATCTATCAATATAGGAGAAAACAGAGTGAAACCTAAAAATTCAAACTGTTATTGGAAACGAACGCTTCAACATAGAAGAACGAAATTTGGGGAACCAAGTCGCCTTAGTATACTTATCATTACCTGAAAGTATCATCCAGTTTGGGTGAAAAAATATTTGCTGAGATTTCTGGAGATTCGTAATTTTGGGAAGCTTGGCAACCCCTTTCCATGAAAGTGTTTCTCGCCAGTCACTGCTTAGGGCTACATCAAGACGAAACAAAACATAGAGATAGAACGTGAAACTACTTTTTTGTGTCAAGTTTCAAGAAGCTAGCACAAACCGTGTTGGATTTAGAGTTCCAAATACATCTATCAATATAGGAGAAAACAGAGTGAAACCTAAAAATTCAAACTGTCAGTGGAAACGAACGCTTCAACATAGAAGAACGAAATTTGGGGAACCAAGTCGCCTTAGTTTATTGATCATTACCTGAAAGTATCATCCAGATTGGGTGAAAAAATATTTGCTGAGATTTCTGGAGATTCGTAATTTTGGGAAGCTTGGCAACCCCTTTCCATGAAAGTGTTTCTCGCCAGTCACTGCTTAGGGCTACATCAAGAGGAAACAAAACATAGAGATAGAACGTGAAACTACTTTATTGAGTCAAGTTTCAAGAAGCTAGCACAAACCGTGTTGGATTTAGAGTTCCAAATACGTCTATCAATATAGGAGAAAACAGAGTGAACCCTAAAAATTCAAACTGTTACTGGAAACGAACGCTTCAACATAAAAGAACAAAATTTGGGGAACCAAGTCGCCTCAGTGTACTGATCATTACCTGAAAGTATCATCCATTTTGGGTGAAAAAATATTTGCTGTGATTTCTGGAGATTCGTAATTTTGGGAAGCTTGGCAACCCCTTTCCATGAAAGTGTTTCTCGCCAGTCACTGCTTAGGGCTACATCAAGAGGAAACAAAACATAGAGATAGAACGTGAAACTACTTTATTGTGTCAAGTTTCAAGAAGCTAGCACAAACCGTGTTGGATTTAGAGTTCCAAATACATCTATCAATATAGGAGAAAACAGAGTGAAACCTAAAAAATTCAAACTGTTACTGGAAACGAACGCTTCAACATAGAAGAACGAAATTTGGGGAACCAAGTCGCCTTAGTGTACTGATCATTACCTGAAAGTATCATCCAGTTTGGGTGAAAAAATATTTGCTGAGATTTCTGGAGATTCGTAATTTTTGGAAGCTTGGCAACCCCTTTCCATGAAAGTGTTTCTCGCCAGTCACTGCTTAGGGCTACATCAAGAGGAAACAAAACATAGAGATAGAACGTGAAACTACTTCATTGTGTCAAGTTTCAAGAAGCTAGCACAAACCGTGTTGGATTTAGTGTTCCAAATATATCTATCAATATAGGAGAAAACAGAGTGAAACCTAAAAATTCAAACTGTTAGTGGAAACGAACGCTTCAATATAGAGAACGAAATTTGGGGAACCAAGTCTCCTTAGTTTACTGATCATTACCTGAAAGTATCATCCAGTTTGGGTGAAAAAATATTTGCTGAGATTTCTGGAGATTCGTAATTTTGGGAAGCTTGGCAACCCCTTTCCATGAAAGTGTTTCTCGCCAGTCACTGCTTAGGGCTACATCCAGAGGAAACAAAACATAGAGATAGAACGTGAAGCTACTTTATTGTGTCAAGTTTCAAGAAGCTAGCACAAACCGTGTTGGATTTAGAGTTCCAAATACATCTATCAATATAGGAGAAAACAGAGTGAAACCTAAAAATTCAAACTGTTATTGGAAACGAACGCTTCAACATAGAAGAACGAAATTTGGGGAACCAAGTCGCCTTAGTATACTTATCATTACCTGAAAGTATCATCCAGTTTGGGTGAAAAAATATTTGCTGAGATTTCTGGAGATTCGTAATTTTGGGAAGCTTGGCAACCCCTTTCCATGAAAGTGTTTCTCGCCAGTCACTGCTTAGGGCTACATCAAGACGAAACAAAACATAGAGATAGAACGTGAAACTACTTTTTTGTGTCAAGTTTCAAGAAGCTAGCACAAACCGTGTTGGATTTAGAGTTCCAAATACATCTATCAATATAGGAGAAAACAGAGTGAAACCTAAAAATTCAAACTGTTAGTGGAAACGAACGCTTCAACATAGAGAACGAAATTTGGGGAACCAAGTCTCCTTAGTGTACTGATCATTACCTGAAAGTATCATCCAGTTTGGGTGAAAAAATATTTGCTGAGATTTCTGGAGATTCGTAATTTTGGGAAGCTTGGCAACCCCTTTCCATGAAAGTGTTTCTCGCCAGTCACTGCTTAGGGCTACATCCAGAGGAAACAAAACATAGAGATAGAACGTGAAGCTACTTTATTGTGTCAAGTTTCAAGAAGCTAGCACAAACCGTGTTGGATTTAGAGTTCCAAATACATCTATCAATATAGGAGAAAACAGAGTGAAACCTAAAAATTCAAACTGTTACTGGAAACGAACGCTTCAACATAGAAGAACGAAATTTGGGGAACCAAGTCGCCTTAGTGTACTGATCATTACCTGAAAGTATCATCCAGTTTGGGTGAAAAAATATTTGCTGAGATTTCTGGAGATTCGTAATTTTGGGAAGCTTGGCAACCCCTTTCCATGAAAGTGTTTCTCGCCAGTCACTGCTTAGGGCTACATCAAGAGGAAACAAAACATAGAGATAGAACGTGAAACTATTGTGTCAAGTTTCAAGAAGCTAGCACAAACCGTGTTGGATTTAGAGTTCCAAATACATCTATCAATATAGGAGAAAACAGAGTGAAACCTAAAAATTCAAACTGTTAGTGGAAACGAACGCTTCAACATAGAAGAACGAAATTTGGGGAACCAAGTCGCCTTAGTGTACTGATCATTACCTGAAAGTATCATCCAGTTTGGGTGAAAAAATATTTGCTGAGATTTCTGGAGATTCGTAATTTTTGGAAGCTTGGCAACCCCATTCATTGAAAGTGTTTCTCGCCAGTCACTGCTTAGGGCTACATCAAGAGGAAACAAAACATAGAGATAGAACGTGAAACTACATTATTGTGTCAAGTTTCAAGAAGCTAGCACAAACCGTGTTGGATTTAGAGTTCCAAATACATCTATCAATATAGGAGAAAACAGAGTGAAACCTAAAAATTCAAACTGTTACTGGAAACGAACGCTTCAACATAGAAGAACGAAATTTGGGGAACCAAGTCGCCTTAGTTTATTGATCATTACCTGAAAGTATCATCCAGATTGGGTGAAAAAATATTTGCTGAGATTTCTGGAGATTCGTAATTTTTGGAAGCTTGGCAACCCCTTTCCATGAAAGTGTTTCTCGCCAGTCACTGCTTAGGGCTACATCAAGAGGAAACAAAACATAGAGATAGAACGTGAAACTACTTCATTGTGTCAAGTTTCAAGAAGCTAGCACAAACCGTGTTGGATTTAGAGTTCCAAATACATCTATCAATATAGGAGAAAACAGAGTGAAACCTAAAAATTCAAACTGTTACTGGAAACGAACGCTTCAACATAGAAGAACGAAATTTGGGGAACCAAGTCTCCTTAGGGTACTTATCATTACCTGAAAGTATCATCCAGTTTGGGTGAAAAAATATTTGCTGAGATTTCTGGAGATTCGTAATTTTGGGAAGCTTGGCAACCCCTTTCCATGAAAGTGTTTCTCGCCAGTCACTGCTTAGGGCTACATCAAGAGGAAACAAAACATAGAGATAGAACGTGAAACTATTGTGTCAAGTTTCAAGAAGCTAGCACAAACCGTGTTGGATTTAGAGTTCCAAATACATCTATCAATATAGGAGAAAACAGAGTGAAACCTAAAAATTCAAACTGTTAGTGGAAACGAACGCTTCAACATAGAAGAACGAAATTTGGGGAACCAAGTCGCCTTAGTGTACTGATCATTACCTGAAAGTATCATCCAGTTTGCGTGAAAAAATATTTGCTGAGATTTCTGGAGATTCGTAATTTTTGGAAGCTTGGCAACCCCATTCATTGAAAGTGTTTCTCGCCAGTCACTGCTTAGGGCTACATCAAGAGGAAACAAAACATAGAGATAGAACGTGTAACTACATTATTGTGTCAAGTTTCAAGAAGCTAGCACAAACCGTGTTGGATTTAGAGTTCCAAATACATCTATCAATATAGGAGAAAACAGAGTGAAACCTAAAAATTCAAACTGTTACTGGAAACGAACGCTTCAACATAGAAGAACGAAATTTGGGGAACCAAGTCAACTTAGTTTATTGATCATTACCTGAAAGTATCATCCAGATTGGGTGAAAAAATATTTGCTGAGATTTCTGGAGATTCGTAATTTTGGGAAGCTTGGCAACCCCTTTCCATGAAAGTGTTTCTCGCCAGTCACTGCTTAGGGCTACATCAAGAGGAAACAAAACATAGAGATAGAACGTGAAACTACTTCATTGTGTCAAGTTTCAAGAAGCTAGCACAAACCGTGTTGGATTTAGAGTTCCAAATACATCTATCAATATAGGAGAAAACAGAGTGAAACCTAAAAATTCAAACTGTTACTGGAAACGAACGCTTCAACATAGAAGAACGAAATTTGGGGAACCAAGTCGCCTTAGGGTACTGATCATTACCTGAAAGTATCATCCAGTTTGGGTGAAAAAATATTTGCTGAGATTTCTGGAGATTCGTAATTTTGGGAAGCTTGGCAACCCCTTTCCATGAAAGTGTTTCTCGCCAGTCACTGCTTAGGGCTACATCAAGAGGAAACAAAACATAGAGATAGAACGTGAAACTACTTCATTGTGTCAAGTTTCAAGAAGCTAGCACAAACCGTGTTGGATTTAGAGTTCCAAATACATCTATCAATATAGGAGAAAACAGAGTGAAACCTAAAAATTCAAACTGTTACTGGAAACGAACGCTTCAACATAGAAGAACGAAATTTGGGGAACCAAGTCGCCTTAGTGTACTGATCATTACCTGAAAGTATCATCCAGTTTGGGTGAAAAAATATTTGCTGAGATTTCTGGAGATTCGTAATTTTGGGAAGCTTGGCAACCCCTTTCCATGAAAGTGTTTCTCGCCAGTCACTGCTTAGGGCTACATCAAGAGGAAACAAAACATAGAGATAGAACGTGAAACTATTGTGTCAAGTTTCAAGAAGCTAGCACAAACCGTGTTGGATTTAGAGTTCCAAATACATCTATCAATATAGGAGAAAACAGAGTGAAACCTAAAAATTCAAACTGTTACTGGAAACGAACGCTTCAACATAGAAGAACGAAATTTGGGGAACCAAGTCGCCTTAGTTTATTGATCATTACCTGAAAGTATCATCCAGATTGGGTGAAAAAATATTTGCTGAGATTTCTGGAGATTCGTAATTTTGGGAAGCTTGGCAACCCCTTTCCATGAAAGTGTTTCTCGCCAGTCACTGCTTAGGGCTACATCAAGAGGAAACAAAACATAGAGATAGAACGTGAATCTACTTTATTGAGTCAAGTTTCAAGAAGCTAGCACAAACCGTGTTGGATTTAGAGTTCCAAATACGTCTATCAATATAGGAGAAAACAGAGTGAACCCTAAAAATTCAAACTGTTACTGGAAACGAACGCTTCAACATAAAAGAACAAAATTTGGGGAACCAAGTCGCCTCAGTGTACTGATCATTACCTGAAAGTATCATCCATTTTGGGTGAAAAAATATTTGCTGTGATTTCTGGAGATTCGTAATTTTGGGAAGCTTGGCAACCCCTTTCCATGAAAGTGTTTCTCGCCAGTCACTGCTTAGGGCTACATCCAGAGGAAACAAAACATAGAGATAGAACGTGAAGCTACTTTATTGTGTCAAGTTTCAAGAAGCTAGCACAAACCGTGTTGGATTTAGAGTTCCAAATACATCTATCAATATAGGAGAAAACAGAGTGAAACCTAAAAATTCAAACTGTTACTGGAAACGAACGCTTCAACATAGAAGAACGAAATTTGGGGAACCAAGTCGCCTTACTGTACTTATCATTACCTGAAAGTATCATCCAGTTTGGGTGAAAAAATATTTGCTGAGATTTCTGGAGATTCGTAATTTTGGGAAGCTTGGCAACCCCTTTCCATGAAAGTGTTTCTCGCCAGTCACTGCTTAGGGCTACATCAAGACGAAACAAAACATAGAGATAGAACGTGAAACTACTTTTTTGTGTCAAGTTTCAAGAAGCTAGCACAAACCGTGTTGGATTTAGAGTTCCAAATACATCTATCAATATAGGAGAAAACAGAGTGAAACCTAAAAATTCAAACTGTTAGTGGAAACGAACGCTTCAACATAGAGAACGAAATTTGGGGAACCAAGTCTCCTTAGTTTACTGATCATTACCTGAAAGTATCATCCAGTTTGGGTGAAAAAACATTTGCTGAGATTTCTGGAGATTCGTAATTTTGGGAAGCTTGGCAACCCCTTTCCATGAAAGTGTTTCTCGCCAGTCACTGCTTAGGGCTACATCCAGAGGAAACAAAACATAGAGATAGAACGTGAAGCTACTTTATTGTGTCAAGTTTCAAGAAGCTAGCACAAACCGTGTTGGATTTAGTGTTCCAAATACATCTATCAATATAGGAGAAAACAGAGTGAAACCTAAAAATTCAAACTGTTAGTGGAAACGAACGCTTCAACATAGAGAACGAAATTTGGGGAACCAAGTCTCCTTAGTTTACTGATCATTACCTGAAAGTATCATCCAGTTTGGGTGAAAAAATATTTGCTGAGATTTCTGGAGATTCGTAATTTTGGGAAGCTTGGCAACCCCTTTCCATGAAAGTGTTTCTCGCCAGTCACTGCTTAGGGCTACATCCAGAGGAAACAAAACATAGAGATAGAACGTGAAGCTACTTTATTGTGTCAAGTTTCAAGAAGCTAGCACGAACCGTGTTGGATTTAGAGTTCCAAATACATCTATCAATATAGGAGAAAACAGAGTGAAACCTAAAAATTCAAACTGTTACTGGAAACGAACGCTTCAACATAGAAGAACGAAATTTGGGGAACCAAGTCGCCTTAGTGTACTGATCATTACCTGAAAGTATCATCCAGTTTGGGTGAAAAAATATTTGCTGAGATTTCTGGAGATTCGTAATTTTGGGAAGCTTGGCAACGCCTTTCCATGAAAGTGTTTCTCGCCAGTCACTGCTTAGGGCTACATCAAGAGGAAACAAAACATAGAGATAGAACGTGAACCTATTGTGTCAAGTTTCAAGAAGCTAGCACAAACCGTGTTGGATTTAGAGTTCCAAATACATCTATCAATATAGGAGAAAACAGAGTGAAACCTAAAAATTCAAACTGTTAGTGGAAACGAACGCTTCAACATAGAAGAACGAAATTTGGGGAACCAAGTCGCCTTAGTGTACTGATCATTACCTGAAAGTATCATCCAGTTTGGGTGAAAAAATATTTGCTGAGATTTCTGGAGATTCGTAATTTTTGGAAGCTTGGCAACCCCATTCATTGAAAGTGTTTCTCGCCAGTCACTGCTTAGGGCTACATCAAGAGGAAACAAAACATAGAGATACAACGTGAAACTACATTATTGTGTCAAGTTTCAAGAAGCTAGCACAAACCGTGTTGGATTTAGAGTTCCAAATACATCTATCAATATAGGAGAAAACAGAGTGAAACCTAAAAATTCAAACTGTTACTGGAAACGAACGCTTCAACATAGAAGAACGAAATTTGGGGAACCAAGTCGCCTTAGTTTATTGATCATTACCTGAAAGTATCATCCAGATTGGGTGAAAAAATATTTGCTGAGATTTCTGGAGATTCGTAATTTTGGGAAGCTTGGCAACCCCTTTCCATGAAAGTGTTTCTCGCCAGTCACTGCTTAGGGCTACATCAAGAGGAAACAAAACATAGAGATAGAACGTGAAACTACTTCATTGTGTCAAGTTTCAAGAAGCTAGCACAAACCGTGTTGGATTTAGAGTTCCAAATACATCTATCAATATAGGAGAAAACAGAGTGAAACCTAAAAATTCAAACTGTTACTGGAAACGAACGCTTCAACATAGAAGAACGAAATTTGGGGAACCAAGTCGCCTTAGGGTACTGATCATTACCTGAAAGTATCATCCAGTTTGGGTGAAAAAATATTTGCTGAGATTTCTGGAGATTCGTAATTTTGGGAAGCTTGGCAACCCCTTTCCATGAAAGTGTTTCTCGCCAGTCACTGCTTAGGGCTACATCAAGAGGAAACAAAACATAGAGATAGAACGTGAACCTATTGTGTCAAGTTTCAAGAAGCTAGCACAAACCGTGTTGGATTTAGAGTTCCAAATACATCTATCAATATAGGAGAAAACAGAGTGAAACCTAAAAATTCAAACTGTTAGTGGAAACGAACGCTTCAACATAGAAGAACGAAATTTGGGGAACCAAGTCGCCTTAGTGTACTGATCATTACCTGAAAGTATCATCCAGTTTGGGTGAAAAAATATTTGCTGAGATTTCTGGAGATTCGTAATTTTTGGAAGCTTGGCAACCCCATTCATTGAAAGTGTTTCTCGCCAGTCACTGCTTAGGGCTACATCAAGAGGAAACAAAACATAGAGATAGAACGTGAAACTACATTATTGTGTCAAGTTTCAAGAAGCTAGCACAAACCGTGTTGGATTTAGAGTTCCAAATACGTCTATCAATATAGGAGAAAACAGAGTGAACCCTAAAAATTCAAACTGTTACTGGAAACGAAGCTTCAACATAGAAGAACGAAATTTGGGGAACCAAGTCGCCTCAGTGTACTGATCATTACCTGAAAGTATCATCCATTTTGGGTGAAAAAATATTTGCTGTGATTTCTGGAGATTCGTAATTTTGGGAAGCTTGGCAACCCCTTTCCATGAAAGTGTTTCTCGCCAGTCACTGCTTAGGGCTACATCAAGAGGAAACAAAACATAGAGATAGAACGTGGAACTACTTTTTTGTGTCAAGTTTCAAGAAGCTAGCACAAACCGTGTTGGATTTAGTGTTCCAAATATATCTATCAATATAGGAGAAAACAGAGTGAACCCTAAAAATTCAAACTGTTACTGGAAACGAACGCTTCAACATAGAAGAACGAAATTTGGGGAACCAAGTCGCCTCAGTGTACTGATCATTACCTGAAAGTATCATCCATTTTGGGTGAAAAAATATTTGCTGTGATTTCTGGAGATTCGTAATTTTGGGAAGCTTGGCAACCCCTTTCCATGAAAGTGTTTCTCGCCAGTCACTGCTTAGGGCTACATCAAGAGGAAACAAATCATAGAGATAGAACGTGGAACTACTTTTTTGTGTCAAGTTTCAAGAAGCTAGCACAAACCGTGTTGGATTTAGTGTTCCAAATATATCTATCAATATAGGAGAAAACAGAGTGAAACCTAAAAATTCAAACTGTTAGTGGAAACGAACGCTTCAATATAGAGAACGAAATGTGGGGAACCAAGTCGCCTTAGGGTACTGATCATTACCTGAAAGTATCATCCAGTTTGGGTGAAAAAATATTTGCTGAGATTTCTGGAGATTCGTAATTTTGGGAAGCTTGGCAACCCCTTTCCATGAAAGTGTTTCTCGCCAGTCACTGCTTAGGGCTACATCCAGAGGAAACAAAACATAGAGATAGAACGTGAAGCTACTTTATTGTGTCAAGTTTCAAGAAGCTAGCACAAACCGTGTGGATTTAGAGTTCCAAATACATCTATCAATATAGGAGAAAACAGAGTGAAACCTAAAAATTCAAACTGTTACTGGAAACGAACGCTTCAACATAGAAGAACGAAATTTGGGGAACCAAGTCGCCTTAGTGTACTTATCATTACCTGAAAGTATCATCCAGTTTGGGTGAAAAAATATTTGCTGAGATTTCTGGAGATTCGTAATTTTGGGAAGCTTGGCAACCCCTTTCCATGAAAGTGTTTCTCGCCAGTCACTGCTTAGGGCTACATCAAGACGAAACAAAACATAGAGATAGAACGTGAAACTACTTTTTTGTGTCAAGTTTCAAGAAGCTAGCACAAACCGTGTTGGATTTAGAGTTCCAAATACATCTATCAATATAGGAGAAAACAGAGTGAAACCTAAAAATTCAAACTGTTACTGGAAACGAACGCTTCAACATAGAAGAACGAAATTTGGGGAACCAAGTCGCCGTAGGGTACTGATCATTACCTGAAAGTATCATCCAGTTTGGGTGAAAAAATATTTGCTGAGATTTCTGGAGATTCGTAATTTTGGGAAGCTTGGCAACCCCTTTCCATGAAAGTGTTTCTCGCCAGTCACTGCTTAGGGCTACATCAAGAGGAAACAAAATATAGAGATAGAACGTGAAACTACTTCATTGTGTCAAGTTTCAAGAAGCTAGCACAAACCGTGTTGGATTTAGAGTTCCAAATACATCTATCAATATAGGAGAAAACAGAGTGAAACCTAAAAATTCAAACTGTTACTGGAAACGAACGCTTCAACATAGAAGAACGAAAGTTGGGGAACCAAGTCGCCTAGTGTACTGATCATTACCTGAAAGTATCATCCAGTTTGGGAGAAAAAATATTTGCTGAGATTTCTGGAGATTCGTAATTTTGGGAAGCTTGGCAACCCCTTTCCATGAAAGTGTTTCTCGCCAGTCACTGCTTAGGGCTACATCAAGAGGAAACAAAACATAGAGATATAACGTGAAACTACTTTTTTGTGTCAAGTTTCAAGAAGCTAGCACAAACCGTGTTGGATTTAGAGTTCCAAATACATCTATCAATACAGGAGAAAACAGAGTGAAACCTAAAAATTCAAACTGTTAGTGGAAACGAACGCTTCAACATAGAGTACGAAATTTGGGGAACCAAGTCGCCTTAGTTTACTGATCATTACCTGAAAGTATCATCCAGTTTGGGTGAAAAAATATTTGCTGAGATTTCTGGAGATTCGTAATTTTGGGAAGCTTGGCAACCCCTTTCCATGAAAGTGTTTCTCGCCAGTCACTGCTTAGGGCTACATCAAGAGGAAACAAAACATAGAGATAGAACGTGAAACTACTTCATTGTGTCAAGTTTCAAGAAGCTAGCACAAACCGTGTTGGATTTAGAGTTCCAAATACATCTATCAATATAGGAGAAAACAGAGTGAAACCTAAAAATTCAAACTGTTACTGGAAACGAACGCTTCAACATAGAAGAACGAAATTTGGGGAACCAAGTCGCCTTAGTGTACTTATCATTACCTGAAAGTATCATCCAGTTTGGGTGAAAAAATATTTGCTGAGATTTCTGGAGATTCGTAATTTTGGGAAGCTTGGCAACCCCTTTCCATGAAAGTGTTTCTCGCCAGTCACTGCTTAGGGCTACATCAAGACGAAACAAAACATAGAGATAGAACGTGAAACTACTTTTTTGTGTCAAGTTTCAAGAAGCTAGCACAAACCGTGTTGGATTTAGAGTTCCAAATACATCTATCAATATAGGAGAAAACAGAGTGAAACCTAAAAATTCAAACTGTTAGTGGAAACGAACGCTTCAACATAGAGAACGAAATTTGGGGAACCAAGTCTCCTTAGTTTACTGATCATTACCTGAAAGTATCATCCAGTTTGGGAGAAAAAATATTTGCTGAGATTTCTGGAGATTCGTAATTTTGGGAAGCTTGGCAACCCCTTTCCATGAAAGTGTTTCTCGCCAGTCACTGCTTAGGGCTACATCAAGAGGAAACAAAACATAGAGATAGAACGTGAAGCTACTTTATTGTGTCAAGTTTCAAGAAGCTAGCACAAACCGTGTTGGATTTAGAGTTCCAAATACATCTATCAATATAGGAGAAAACAGAGTGAAACCTAAAAATTCAAACTGTTACTGGAAACGAACGCTTCAACATAGAAGAACGAAATTTGGGGAACCAAGTCGCCTTAGTTTATTGATCATTACCTGAAAGTATCATCCAGATTGGGTGAAAAAATATTTGCTGAGATTTCTGGAGATTCGTAATTTTGGGAAGCTTGGCAACCCCTTTCCATGAAAGTGTTTCTCGCCAGTCACTGCTTAGGGCTACATCAAGAGGAAACAAAACATAGAGATAGAACGTGAAACTACTTCATTGTGTCAAGTTTCAAGAAGCTAGCACAAACCGTGTTGGATTTAGAGTTCCAAATACATCTATCAATATAGGAGAAAACAGAGTGAAACCTAAAAATTCAAACTGTTACTGGAAACGAACGCTTCAACATAGAAGAACGAAATTTGGGGAACCAAGTCGCCTTAGGGTACTGATCATTACCTGAAAGTATCATCCAGTTTGGGTGAAAAAATATTTGCTGAGATTTCTGGAGATTCGTAATTTTGGGAAGCTTGGCAACCCCTTTCCATGAAAGTGTTTCTCGCCAGTCACTGCTTAGGGCTACATCAAGAGGAAACAAAACATAGAGATAGAACGTGAAACTATTGTGTCAAGTTTCAAGAAGCTAGCACAAACCGTGTTGGATTTAGAGTTCCAAATACATCTATCAATATAGGAGAAAACAGAGTGAAACCTAAAAATTCAAACTGTTACTGGAAACGAACGCTTCAACATAGAAGAACGAAATTTGGGGAACCAAGTCGCCTAAGTGTACTGATCATTACCTGAAAGTATCATCCAGTTTGGGTGAAAAAATATTTGCTGAGATTTCTGGAGATTCGTAATTTTTGGAAGCTTGGCAACCCCATTCATTGAAAGTGTTTCTCGCCAGTCACTGCTTAGGGCTACATCAAGAGGAAACAAAACATAGAGATAGAACGTGAAACTACATTATTGTGTCAAGTTTCAAGAAGCTAGCACAAACCGTGTTGGATTTAGAGTTCCAAATACGTCTATCAATATAGGAGAAAACAGAGTGAACCCTAAAAATTCAAACTGTTACTGGAAACGAACGCTTCAACATAGAAGAACGAAATTTGGGGAACCAAGTCGCCTCAGTGTACTGATCATTACCTGAAAGTATCATCCATTTTGGGTGAAAAAATATTTGCTGTGATTTCTGGAGATTCGTAATTTTGGGAAGCTTGGCAACCCCTTTCCATGAAAGTGTTTCTCGCCAGTCACTGCTTAGGGCTAAATCAAGAGGAAACAAAACATAGAGATAGAACGTGAAGCTACTTTATTGTGTCAAGTTTCAAGAAGCTAGCACAAACCGTGTTGGATTTAGAGTTCCAAATACATCTATCAATATAGGAGAAAACAGAGTGAAACCTAAAAATTCAAACTGTTACTGGAAACGAACGCTTCAACATAGAAGAACGAAATTTGGGGAACCAAGTCGCCTTAGTGTACTGATCATTACCTGAAAGTATCATCCAGTTTGGGTGAAAAAATATTTGCTGAGATTTCTGGAGATTCGTAATTTTTGGAAGCTTGGCAACCCCTTTCCATGAAAGTGTTTCTCGCCAGTCACTGCTTAGGGCTACATCAAGAGGAAACAAAACATAGAGATAGAACGTGAAACTACTTCATTGTGTCAAGTTTCAAGAAGCTAGCACAAACCGTGTTGGATTTAGAGTTCCAAATACATCTATCAATATAGGAGAAAACAGAGTGAAACCTAAAAATTCAAACTGTTACTGGAAACGAACGCTTCAACATAGAAGAACGAAATTTGGGGAACCAAGTCGCCTTAGTGTACTGATCATTACCTGAAAGTATCATCCAGTTTGGGTGAAAAAATATTTGCTGAGATTTCTGGAGATTCGTAATTTTGGGAAGCTTGGCAACCCCTTTCCATGAAAGTGTTTCTCGCCAGTCACTGCTTAGGGCTACATCAAGAGGAAACAAAACATAGAGATAGAACGTGAAACTATTGTGTCAAGTTTCAAGAAGCTAGCACAAACCGTGTTGGATTTAGAGTTCCAAATACATCTATCAATATAGGAGAAAACAGAGTGAAACCTAAAAATTCAAACTGTCAGTGGAAACGAACGCTTCAACATAGAAGAACGAAATTTGGGGAACCAAGTCGCCTTAGTGTACTGATCATTACCTGAAAGTATCATCCAGTTTGGGTGAAAAAATATTTGCTGAGATTTCTGGAGATTCGTAATTTTTGGAAGCTTGGCAACCCCATTCATTGAAAGTGTTTCTCGCCAGTCACTGCTTAGGGCTACATCAAGAGGAAACAAAACATAGAGATAGAACGTGAAACTACATTATTGTGTCAAGTTTCAAGAAGCTAGCACAAACCGTGTTGGATTTAGAGTTCCAAATACATCTATCAATATAGGAGAAAACAGAGTGAAACCTAAAAATTCAAACTGTTACTGGAAACGAACGCTTCAACATAGAAGAACGAAATTTGGGGAACCAAGTCGCCTTAGTTTATTGATCATTACCTGAAAGTATCATCCAGATTGGGTGAAAAAATATTTGCTGAGATTTCTGGAGATTCGTAATTTTGGGAAGCTTGGCAACCCCTTTCCATGAAAGTGTTTCTCGCCAGTCACTGCTTAGGGCTACATCAAGAGGAAACAAAACATAGAGATAGAACGTGAAACTACTTTATTGAGTCAAGTTTCAAGAAGCTAGCACAAACCGTGTTGGATTTAGAGTTCCAAATACGTCTATCAATATAGGAGAAAACAGAGTGAACCCTAAAAATTCAAACTGTTACTGGAAACGAACGCTTCAACATAAAAGAACAAAATTTGGGGAACCAAGTCGCCTCAGTGTACTGATCATTACCTGAAAGTATCATCCAGTTTGGGTGAAAAAATATTTGCTGTGATTTCTGGAGATTCGTAATTTTGGGAAGCTTGGCAACCCCTTTCCATGAAAGTGTTTCTCGCCAGTCACTGCTTAGGGCTACATCAAGAGGAAACAAAACATAGAGATAGAACGTGAAACTACTTTATTGTGTCAAGTTTCAAGAAGCTAGCACAAACCGTGTTGGATTTAGAGTTCCAAATACATCTATCAATATAGGAGAAAACAGAGTGAAACCTAAAAATTCAAACTGTTTCTGGAAACGAACGCTTCAACGTAGAAGAACGAAATTTGGGGAACCAAGTCGCCTTAGTGTACTGATCATTACCTGAAAGTATCATCCAGTTTGGGTGAAAAAATATTTGCTGAGATTTCTGGAGATTCGTAATTTTTGGAAGCTTGGCAACCCCTTTCCATGAAAGTGTTTCTCGCCAGTCACTGCTTAGGGCTACATCAAGAGGAAACAAAACATAGAGATAGAACGTGGAACTACTTTTTTGTGTCAAGTTTCAAGAAGCTAGCACAAACCGTGTTGGATTTAGTGTTCCAAATATATCTATCAATATAGGAGAAAACAGAGTGAAACCTAAAAATTCAAACTGTTAGTGGAAACGAACGCTTCAATATAGAGAACGAAATGTGGGGAACCAAGTCGCCTTAGGGTACTGATCATTACCTGAAAGTATCATCCAGTTTGGGTGAAAAAATATTTGCTGAGATTTCTGGAGATTCGTAATTTTGGGAAGCTTGGCAACCCCTTTCCATGAAAGTGTTTCTCGCCAGTCACTGTTTAGGGCTACATCCAGAGGAAACAAAACATAGAGATAGAACGTGAAGCTACTTTATTGTGTCAAGTTTCAAGAAGCTAGCACAAACCGTGTTGGATTTAGAGTTCCAAATACATCTATCAATATAGGAGAAAAGAGAGTGAAACCTAAAAATTCAAACTGTTACTGGAAACGAACGCTTCAACATAGAAGAACGAAATTTGGGGAACCAAGTCGCCTTAGTGTACTTATCATTACCTGAAAGTATCATCCAGTTTGGGTGAAAAAATATTTGCTGAGATTTCTGGAGATTCGTAATTTTGGGAAGCTTGGCAACCCCTTTCCATGAAAGTGTTTCTCGCCAGTCACTGCTTAGGGCTACATCAAGACGAAACAAAACATAGAGATAGAACGTGAAACTACTTTTTTGTGTCAAGTTTCAAGAAGCTAGCACAAACCGTGTTGGATTTAGAGTTCCAAATACATCTATCAATATAGGAGAAAACAGAGTGAAACCTAAAAATTCAAACTGTTACTGGAAACGAACGCTTCAACATAGAAGAACGAAATTTGGGGAACCAAGTCGCCGTAGGGTACTGATCATTACCTGAAAGTATCATCCAGTTTGGTTGAAAAAATATTTGCTGAGATTTCTGGAGATTCGTAATTTTGGGAAGCTTGGCAACCCCTTTCCATGAAAGTGTTTCTCGCCAGTCACTGCTTAGGGCTACATCAAGAGGAAACAAAATATAGAGATAGAACGTGAAACTACTTTATTGTGTCAAGTTTCAAGAAGCTAGCACAAACCGTGTTGGATTTAGAGTTCCAAATACATCTATCAATATAGGAGAAAACAGAGTGAAACCTAAAAATTCAAACTGTTACTGGAAACGAACGCTTCAACATAGAAGAACGAAAGTTGGGGAACCAAGTCGCCTAGTGTACTGATCATTACCTGAAAGTATCATCCAGTTTGGGAGAAAAAATATTTGCTGAGATTTCTGGAGATTCGTAATTTTGGGAAGCTTGGCAACCCCTTTCCATGAAAGTGTTTCTCGCCAGTCACTGCTTAGGGCTACATCAAGAGGAAACAAAACATAGAGATAGAACGTGAAACTACTTTTTTGTGTCAAGTTTCAAGAAGCTAGCACAAACCGTGTTGGATTTAGAGTTCCAAATACATCTATCAATACAGGAGAAAACAGAGTGAAACCTAAAAATTCAAACTGTTAGTGGAAACGAACGCTTCAACATAGAGTACGAAATTTGGGGAACCAAGTCGCCTTAGTTTACTGATCATTACCTGAAAGTATCATCCAGTTTGGGTGAAAAAATATTTGCTGAGATTTCTGGAGATTCGTAATTTTGGGAAGCTTGGCAACCCCTTTCCATGAAAGTGTTTCTCGCCAGTCACTGCTTAGGGCTACATCAAGAGGAAACAAAACATAGAGATAGAACGTGAAACTACTTCATTGTGTCAAGTTTCAAGAAGCTAGCACAAACCGTGTTGGATTTAGAGTTCCAAATACATCTATCAATATAGGAGAAAACAGAGTGAAACCTAAAAATTCAAACTGTTACTGGAAACGAACGCTTCAACATAGAAGAACGAAATTTGGGGAACCAAGTCGCCTTAGGGTACTGATCATTACCTGAAAGTATCATCCAGTTTGGGTGAAAAAATATTTGCTGAGATTTCTGGAGATTCGTAATTTTGGGAAGCTTGGCAACCCCTTTCCATGAAAGTGTTTCTCGCCAGTCACTGCTTAGGGCTACATCAAGAGGAAACAAAACATAGAGATAGAACGTGAAACTACTTCATTGTGTCAAGTTTCAAGAAGCTAGCACAAACCGTGTTGGATTTAGAGTTCCAAATACATCTATCAATATAGGAGAAAACAGAGTGAAACCTAAAAATTCAAACTGTTACTGGAAACGAACGCTTCAACATAGAAGAACGAAATTTGGGGAACCAAGTCGCCTTAGTGTACTGATCATTACCTGAAAGTATCATCCAGTTTGGGTGAAAAAATATTTGCTGAGATTTCTGGAGATTCGTAATTTTGGGAAGCTTGGCAACCCCTTTCCATGAAAGTGTTTCTCGCCAGTCACTGCTTAGGGCTACATCAAGAGGAAACAAAACATAGAGATAGAACGTGAAACTATTGTGTCAAGTTTCAAGAAGCTAGCACAAACCGTGTTGGATTTAGAGTTCCAATTACATCTATCAATATAGGAGAAAACAGAGTGAAACCTAAAAATTCAAACTGTTACTGGAAACGAACGCTTCAACATAGAAGAACGAAAGTTGGGGAACCAAGTCGCCTAGTGTACTGATCATTACCTGAAAGTATCATCCAGTTTGGGAGAAAAAATATTTGCTGAGATTTCTGGAGATTCGTAATTTTGGGAAGCTTGGCAACCCCTTTCCATGAAAGTGTTTCTCGCCAGTCACTGCTTAGGGCTACATCAAGAGGAAACAAAACATAGAGATAGAACGTGAAACTACTTTTTTGTGTCAAGTTTCAAGAAGCTAGCACAAACCGTGTTGGATTTAGAGTTCCAAATACATCTATCAATACAGGAGAAAACAGAGTGAAACCTAAAAATTCAAACTGTTAGTGGAAACGAACGCTTCAACATAGAGTACGAAATTTGGGGAACCAAGTCGCCTTAGTTTACTGATCATTACCTGAAAGTATCATCCAGTTTGGGTGAAAAAATATTTGCTGAGATTTCTGGAGATTCGTAATTTTGGGAAGCTTGGCAACCCCTTTCCATGAAAGTGTTTCTCGCCAGTCACTGCTTAGGGCTACATCAAGAGGAAACAAAACATAGAGATAGAACGTGAAACTACTTCATTGTGTCAAGTTTCAAGAAGCTAGCACAAACCGTGTTGGATTTAGAGTTCCAAATACATCTATCAATATAGGAGAAAACAGAGTGAAACCTAAAAATTCAAACTGTTACTGGAAACGAACGCTTCAACATAGAAGAACGAAATTTGGGGAACCAAGTCGCCTTAGTTTATTGATCATTACCTGAAAGTATCATCCAGATTGGGTGAAAAAATATTTGCTGAGATTTCTGGAGATTCGTAATTTTGGGAAGCTTGGCAACCCCTTTCCATGAAAGTGTTTCTCGCCAGTCACTGCTTAGGGCTACATCAAGAGGAAACAAAACATAGAGATAGAACGTGAAACTACTTCATTGTGTCAAGTTTCAAGAAGCTAGCACAAACCGTGTTGGATTTAGAGTTCCAAATACATCTATCAATATAGGAGAAAACAGAGTGAAACCTAAAAATTCAAACTGTTACTGGAAACGAACGCTTCAACATAGAAGAACGAAATTTGGGGAACCAAGTCGCCTTAGGGTACTGATCATTACCTGAAAGTATCATCCTGTTTGGGTGAAAAAATATTTGCTGAGATTTCTGTTGATTCGTAATTTTGGGAAGCTTGGCAACCCCTTTCCATGAAAGTGTTTCTCGCCAGTCACTGCTTAGGGCTACATCAAGAGGAAACAAAACATAGAGATAGAACGTGAAACTATTGTGTCAAGTTTCAAGAAGCTAGCACAAACCGTGTTGGATTTAGAGTTCCAAATACATCTATCAATATAGGAGAAAACAGAGTGAAACCTAAAAATTCAAACTGTTAGTGGAAACGAACGCTTCAACATAGAAGAACGAAATTTGGGGAACCAAGTCGCCTTAGTGTACTGATCATTACCTGAAAGTATCATCCAGTTTGGGTGAAAAAATATTTGCTGAGATTTCTGGAGATTCGTAATTTTTGGAAGCTTGGCAACCCCATTCATTGAAAGTGTTTCTCGCCAGTCACTGCTTAGGGCTACATCAAGAGGAAACAAAACATAGAGATAGAACGTGAAACTACATTATTGTGTCAAGTTTCAAGAAGCTAGCACAAACCGTGTTGGATTTAGAGTTCCAAATACGTCTATCAATATAGGAGAAAACAGAGTGAACCCTAAAAATTCAAACTGTTAGTGGAAACGAACGCTTCAACATAGAAGAACGAAATTTGGGGAACCAAGTCGCCTCAGTGTACTGATCATTACCTGAAAGTATCATCCATTTTGGGTGAAAAAATATTTGCTGTGATTTCTGGAGATTCGTAATTTTGGGAAGCTTGGCAATCCCTTTCCATGAAAGTGTTTCTCGCCAGTCACTGCTTAGGGCTAAATCAAGAGGAAACAAAACATAGAGATAGAACATGAAGCTACTTTATTGTGTCAAGTTTCAAGAAGCTAGCACAAACCGTGTTGGATTTAGAGTTCCAAATACATCTATCAATATAGGAGAAAACAGAGTGAAACCTAAAAATTCAAACTGTTACTGGAAACGAACGCTTCAACATAGAAGAACGAAATTTGGGGAACCAAGTCGCCTTAGTGTACTGATCATTACCTGAAAGTATCATCCAGTTTGGGTGAAAAAATATTTGCTGAGATTTCTGGAGATTCGTAATTTTGGGAAGCTTGGCAACCCCTTTCCATGAAAGTGTTTCTCGCCAGTCACTGCTTAGGGCTACATCAAGAGGAAACAAAACATAGAGATAGAACGTGAAACTACTTCATTGTGTCAAGTTTCAAGAAGCTAGCACAAACCGTGTTGGATTTAGAGTTCCAAATACATCTATCAATATAGGAGAAAACAGAGTGAAACCTAAAAATTCAAACTGTTACTGGAAACGAACGCTTCAACATAGAAGAACGAAATTTGGGGAACCAAGTCGCCTTAGTGTACTGATCATTGCCTGAAAGTATCATCCAGTTTGGGTGAAAAAATATTTGCTGAGATTTCTGGAGATTCGTAATTTTGGGAAGCTTGGCAACCCCTTTCCATGAAAGTGTTTCTCGCCAGTCACTGCTTAGGGCTACATCAAGAGGAAACAAAACATAGAGATAGAACGTGAAACTATTGTGTCAAGTTTCAAGAAGCTAGCACAAACCGTGTTGGATTTAGAGTTCCAAATACATCTATCAATATAGGAGAAAACAGAGTGAAACCTTAAAATTCAAACTGTCAGTGGAAACGAACGCTTCAACATAGAAGAACGAAATTTGGGGAACCAAGTCGCCTTAGTGTACTGATCATTACCTGAAAGTATCATCCAGTTTGGGTGAAAAAATATTTGCTGAGATTTCTGGAGATTCGTAATTTTTGGAAGCTTGGCAACCCCATTCATTGAAAGTGTTTCTCGCCAGTCACTGCTTAGGGCTACATCAAGAGGAAACAAAACATAGAGATAGAACGTGAAACTACATTATTGTGTCAAGTTTCAAGAAGCTAGCACAAACCGTGTTGGATTTAGAGTTCCAAATACATCTATCAATATAGGAGAAAACAGAGTGAAACCTAAAAATTCAAACTGTTAGTGGAAACGAACGCTTCAACATAGAAGAACGAAATTTGGGGAACCAAGTCGCCTTAGTTTATTGATCATTACCTGAAAGTATCATCCAGATTGGGTGAAAAAATATTTGCTGAGATTTCTGGAGATTCGTAATTTTGGGAAGCCTGGCAACCCCTTTCCATGAAAGTGTTTCTCGCCAGTCACTGCTTAGGGCTACATCAAGAGGAAACAAAACATAGAGATAGAACGTGAAACTACTTCATTGTGTCAAGTTTCAAGAAGCTAGCACAAACCGTGTTGGATTTAGAGTTCCAAATACATCTATCAATATAGGAGAAAACAGAGTGAAACCTAAAAATTCAAACTGTTACTGGAAACGAACGCTTCAACATAGAAGAACGAAATTTGGGGAACCAAGTCGCCTTAGGGTACTGATCATTACCTGAAAGTATCATCCTGTTTGGGTGAAAAAATATTTGCTGAGATTTCTGGAGATTCGTAATTTTGGGAAGCTTGGCAACCCCTTTCCATGAAAGTGTTTCTCGCCAGTCACTGCTTAGGGCTACATCAAGAGGAAACAAAACATAGAGATAGAACGTGAAACTATTGTGTCAAGTTTCAAGAAGCTAGCACAAACCGTGTTGGATTTAGAGTTCCAAATACATCTATCAATATAGGAGAAAACAGAGTGAAACCTAAAAATTCAAACTGTTAGTGGAAACGAACGCTTCAACATAGAAGAACGAAATTTGGGGAACCAAGTCGCCTTAGTGTACTGATCATTACCTGAAAGTATCATCCAGTTTGGGTGAAAAAATATTTGCTGAGATTTCTGGAGATTCGTAATTTTTGGAAGCTTGGCAACCCCATTCATTGAAAGTGTTTCTCGCCAGTCACTGCTTAGGGCTACATCAAGAGGAAACAAAACATAGAGATAGAACGTGAAACTACATTATTGTGTCAAGTTTCAAGAAGCTAGCACAAACCGTGTTGGATTTAGAGTTCCAAATACGTCTATCAATATAGGAGAAAACAGAGTGAACCCTAAAAATTCAAACTGTTAGTGGAAACGAACGCTTCAACATAGAAGAACGAAATTTGGGGAACCAAGTCGCCTCAGTGTACTGATCATTACCTGAAAGTATCATCCATTTTGGGTGAAAAAATATTTGCTGTGATTTCTGGAGATTCGTAATTTTGGGAAGCTTGGCAATCCCTTTCCATGAAAGTGTTTCTCGCCAGTCACTGCTTAGGGCTAAATCAAGAGGAAACAAAACATAGAGATAGAACATGAAGCTACTTTATTGTGTCAAGTTTCAAGAAGCTAGCACAAACCGTGTTGGATTTAGAGTTCCAAATACATCTATCAATATAGGAGAAAACAGAGTGAAACCTAAAAATTCAAACTGTTACTGGAAACGAACGCTTCAACATAGAAGAACGAAATTTGGGGAACCAAGTCGCCTTAGTGTACTGATCATTACCTGAAAGTATCATCCAGTTTGGGTGAAAAAATATTTGCTGAGATTTCTGGAGATTCGTAATTTTGGGAAGCTTGGCAACCCCTTTCCATGAAAGTGTTTCTCGCCAGTCACTGCTTAGGGCTACATCAAGAGGAAACAAAACATAGAGATAGAACGTGAAACTACTTCATTGTGTCAAGTTTCAAGAAGCTAGCACAAACCGTGTTGGATTTAGAGTTCCAAATACATCTATCAATATAGGAGAAAACAGAGTGAAACCTAAAAATTCAAACTGTTACTGGAAACGAACGCTTCAACATAGAAGAACGAAATTTGGGGAACCAAGTCGCCTTAGTGTACTGATCATTGCCTGAAAGTATCATCCAGTTTGGGTGAAAAAATATTTGCTGAGATTTCTGGAGATTCGTAATTTTGGGAAGCTTGGCAACCCCTTTCCATGAAAGTGTTTCTCGCCAGTCACTGCTTAGGGCTACATCAAGAGGAAACAAAACATAGAGATAGAACGTGAAACTATTGTGTCAAGTTTCAAGAAGCTAGCACAAACCGTGTTGGATTTAGAGTTCCAAATACATCTATCAATATAGGAGAAAACAGAGTGAAACCTTAAAATTCAAACTGTCAGTGGAAACGAACGCTTCAACATAGAAGAACGAAATTTGGGGAACCAAGTCGCCTTAGTGTACTGATCATTACCTGAAAGTATCATCCAGTTTGGGTGAAAAAATATTTGCTGAGATTTCTGGAGATTCGTAATTTTTGGAAGCTTGGCAACCCCATTCATTGAAAGTGTTTCTCGCCAGTCACTGCTTAGGGCTACATCAAGAGGAAACAAAACATAGAGATAGAACGTGAAACTACATTATTGTGTCAAGTTTCAAGAAGCTAGCACAAACCGTGTTGGATTTAGAGTTCCAAATACATCTATCAATATAGGAGAAAACAGAGTGAAACCTAAAAATTCAAACTGTTAGTGGAAACGAACGCTTCAACATAGAAGAACGAAATTTGGGGAACCAAGTCGCCTTAGTTTATTGATCATTACCTGAAAGTATCATCCAGATTGGGTGAAAAAATATTTGCTGAGATTTCTGGAGATTCGTAATTTTGGGAAGCTTGGCAACCCCTTTCCATGAAAGTGTTTCTCGCCAGTCACTGCTTAGGGCTACATCAAGAGGAAACAAAACATAGAGATAGAACGTGAAACTACTTTATTGAGTCAAGTTTCAAGAAGCTAGCACAAACCGTGTTGGATTTAGAGTTCCAAATACGTCTATCAATATAGGAGAAAACAGAGTGAACCCTAAAAATTCAAACTGTTACTGGAAACGAACGCTTCAACATAAAAGAACAAAATTTGGGGAACCAAGTCGCCTCAGTGTACTGATCATTACCTGAAAGTATCATCCATTTTGGGTGAAAAAATATTTGCTGTGATTTCTGGAGATTCGTAATTTTGGGAAGCTTGGCAACCCCTTTCCATGAAAGTGTTTCTCGCCAGTCACTGCTTAGGGCTACATCAAGAGGAAACAAAACATAGAGATAGAACGTGAAACTACTTTATTGTGTCAAGTTTCAAGAAGCTAGCACAAACCGTGTTGGATTTAGAGTTCCAAATACATCTATCAATATAGGAGAAAACAGAGTGAAACCTAAAAATTCAAACTGTTACTGGAAACGAACGCTTCAACATAGAAGAACGAAATTTGGGGAACCAAGTCGCCTTAGTGTACTGATCATTACCTGAAAGTATCATCCAGTTTGGGTGAAAAAATATTTGCTGAGATTTCTGGAGATTCGTAATTTTTGGAAGCTTGGCAACCCCTTTCCATGAAAGTGTTTCTCGCCAGTCACTGCTTAGGGCTACATCAAGAGGAAACAAAACATAGAGATAGAACGTGAAACTACTTCATTGTGTCAAGTTTCAAGAAGCTAGCACAAACCGTGTTGGATTTAGTGTTCCAAATATATCTATCAATATAGGAGAAAACAGAGTGAAACCTAAAAATTCAAACTGTTAGTGGAAACGAACGCTTCAATATAGAGAACGAAATTTGGGGAACCAAGTCTCCTTAGTTTACTGATCATTACCTGAAAGTATCATCCAGTTTGGGTGAAAAAATATTTGCTGAGATTTCTGGAGATTCGTAATTTTGGGAAGCTTGGCAACCCCTTTCCATGAAAGTGTTTCTCGCCAGTCACTGCTTAGGGCTACATCCAGAGGAAACAAAACATAGAGATAGAACGTGAAGCTACTTTATTGTGTCAAGTTTCAAGAAGCTAGCACAAACCGTGTTGGATTTAGAGTTCCAAATACATCTATCAATATAGGAGAAAACAGAGTGAAACCTAAAAATTCAAACTGTTATTGGAAACGAACGCTTCAACATAGAAGAACGAAATTTGGGGAACCAAGTCGCCTTAGTATACTTATCATTACCTGAAAGTATCATCCAGTTTGGGTGAAAAAATATTTGCTGAGATTTCTGGAGATTCGTAATTTTGGGAAGCTTGGCAACCCCTTTCCATGAAAGTGTTTCTCGCCAGTCACTGCTTAGGGCTACATCAAGACGAAACAAAACATAGAGATAGAACGTGAAACTACTTTTTTGTGTCAAGTTTCAAGAAGCTAGCACAAACCGTGTTGGATTTAGAGTTCCAAATACATCTATCAATATAGGAGAAAACAGAGTGAAACCTAAAAATTCAAACTGTTAGTGGAAACGAACGCTTCAACATAGAGAACGAAATTTGGGGAACCAAGTCTCCTTAGTTTACTGATCATTACCTGAAAGTATCATCCAGTTTGGGTGAAAAAATATTTGCTGAGATTTCTGGAGATTCGTAATTTTGGGAAGCTTGGCAACCCCTTTCCATGAAAGTGTTTCTCGCCAGTCACTGCTTAGGGCTACATCCAGAGGAAACAAAACATAGAGATAGAACGTGAAGCTACTTTATTGTGTCAAGTTTCAAGAAGCTAGCACAAACCGTGTTGGATTTAGAGTTCCAAATACATCTATCAATATAGGAGAAAACAGAGTGAAACCTAAAAATTCAAACTGTTACTGGAAACGAACGCTTCAACATAGAAGAACGAAATTTGGGGAACCAAGTCGCCTTAGTGTACTGATCATTACCTGAAAGTATCATCCAGTTTGGGTGAAAAAATATTTGCTGAGATTTCTGGAGATTCGTAATTTTGGGAAGCTTGGCAACCCCTTTCCATGAAAGTGTTTCTCGCCAGTCACTGCTTAGGGCTACATCAAGAGGAAACAAAACATAGAGATAGAACGTGAAACTATTGTGTCAAGTTTCAAGAAGCTAGCACAAACCGTGTTGGATTTAGAGTTCCAAATACATCTATCAATATAGGAGAAAACAGAGTGAAACCTAAAAATTCAAACTGTTAGTGGAAACGAACGCTTCAACATAGAAGAACGAAATTTGGGGAACCAAGTCGCCTTAGTGTACTGATCATTACCTGAAAGTATCATCCAGTTTGGGTGAAAAAATATTTGCTGAGATTTCTGGAGATTCGTAATTTTTGGAAGCTTGGCAACCCCATTCATTGAAAGTGTTTCTCGCCAGTCACTGCTTAGGGCTACATCAAGAGGAAACAAAACATAGAGATAGAACGTGAAACTACATTATTGTGTCAAGTTTCAAGAAGCTAGCACAAACCGTGTTGGATTTAGAGTTCCAAATACATCTATCAATATAGGAGAAAACAGAGTGAAACCTAAAAATTCAAACTGTTACTGGAAACGAACGCTTCAACATAGAAGAACGAAATATGGGGAACCAAGTCGCCTTAGTTTATTGATCATTACCTGAAAGTATCATCCAGATTGGGTGAAAAAATATTTGCTGAGATTTCTGGAGATTCGTAATTTTGGGAAGCTTGGCAACCCCTTTCCATGAAAGTGTTTCTCGCCAGTCACTGCTTAGGGCTACATCAAGAGGAAACAAAACATAGAGATAGAACGTGAAACTACTTCATTGTGTCAAGTTTCAAGAAGCTAGCACAAACCGTGTTGGATTTAGAGTTCCAAATACATCTATCAATATAGGAGAAAACAGAGTGAAACCTAAAAATTCAAACTGTTACTGGAAACGAACGCTTCAACATAGAAGAACGAAATTTGGGGAACCAAGTCTCCTTAGGGTACTTATCATTACCTGAAAGTATCATCCAGTTTGGGTGAAAAAATATTTGCTGAGATTTCTGGAGATTCGTAATTTTGGGAAGCTTGGCAACCCCTTTCCATGAAAGTGTTTCTCGCCAGTCACTGCTTAGGGCTACATCAAGAGGAAACAAAACATAGAGATAGAACGTGAAACTACTTCATTGTGTCAAGTTTCAAGAAGCTAGCACAAACCGTGTTGGATTTAGAGTTCCAAATACATCTATCAATATAGGAGAAAACAGAGTGAAACCTAAAAATTCAAACTGTTACTGGAAACGAACGCTTCAACATAGAAGAACGAAATTTGGGGAACCAAGTCGCCTTAGTGTACTGATCATTACCTGAAAGTATCATCCAGTTTGGGTAAAAAAATATTTGCTGAGATTTCTGGAGATTCGTAATTTTTGGAAGCTTGGCAACCCCATTCATTGAAAGTGTTTCTCGCCAGTCACTGCTTAGGGCTACATCAAGAGGAAACAAAACATAGAGATAGAACGTGAAACTACATTATTGTGTCAAGTTTCAAGAAGCTAGCACAAACCGTGTTGGATTTAGAGTTCCAAATACATCTATCAATATAGGAGAAAACAGAGTGAAACCTAAAAATTCAAACTGTTACTGGAAACGAACGCTTCAACATAGAAGAACGAAATTTGGGGAACCAAGTCGCCTTAGTTTATTGATCATTACCTGAAAGTATCATCCAGATTGGGTGAAAAAATATTTGCTGAGATTTCTGGAGATTCGTAATTTTGGGAAGCTTGGCAACCCCTTTCCATGAAAGTGTTTCTCGCCAGTCACTGCTTAGGGCTACATCAAGAGGAAACAAAACATAGAGATAGAACGTGAAACTACTTCATTGTGTCAAGTTTCAAGAAGCTAGCACAAACCGTGTTGGATTTAGAGTTCCAAATACATCTATCAATATAGGAGAAAACAGAGTGAAACCTAAAAATTCAAACTGTTACTGGAAACGAACGCTTCAACATAGTAGAACGAAATTTGGGGAACCAAGTCTCCTTAGGGTACTTATCATTACCTGAAAGTATCATCCAGTTTGGGTGAAAAAATATTTGCTGAGATTTCTGGAGATTCGTAATTTTGGGAAGCTTGGCAACCCCTTTCCATGAAAGTGTTTCTCGCCAGTCACTGCTTAGGGCTACATCAAGAGGAAACAAAACATAGAGATAGAACGTGAAACTATTGTGTCAAGTTTCAAGAAGCTAGCACAAACCGTGTTGGATTTAGAGTTCCAAATACATCTATCAATATAGGAGAAAACAGAGTGAAACCTAAAAATTCAAACTGTTAGTGGAAACGAACGCTTCAACATAGAAGAACGAAATTTGGGGAACCAAGTCGCCTTAGTGTACTGATCATTACCTGAAAGTATCATCCAGTTTGGGTGAAAAAATATTTGCTGAGATTTCTGGAGATTCGTAATTTTTGGAAGCTTGGCAACCCCATTCATTGAAAGTGTTTCTCGCCAGTCACTGCTTAGGGCTACATCAAGAGGAAACAAAACATAGAGATAGAACGTGTAACTACATTATTGTGTCAAGTTTCAAGAAGCTAGCACAAACCGTGTTGGATTTAGAGTTCCAAATACATCTATCAATATAGGAGAAAACAGAGTGAAACCTAAAAATTCAAACTGTTACTGGAAACGAACGCTTCAACATAGAAGAACGAAATTTGGGGAACCAAGTCGACTTAGTTTATTGATCATTACCTGAAAGTATCATCCAGATTGGGTGAAAAAATATTTGCTGAGATTTCTGGAGATTCGTAATTTTGGGAAGCTTGGCAACCCCTTTCCATGAAAGTGTTTCTCGCCAGTCACTGCTTAGGGCTACATCAAGAGGAAACAAAACATAGAGATAGAACGTGAAACTACTTCATTGTGTCAAGTTTCAAGAAGCTAGCACAAACCGTGTTGGATTTAGAGTTCCAAATACATCTATCAATATAGGAGAAAACAGAGTGAAACCTAAAAATTCAAACTGTTACTGGAAACGAACGCTTCAACATAGAAGAACGAAATTTGGGGAACCAAGTCGCCTTAGGGTACTGATCATTACCTGAAAGTATCATCCAGTTTGGGTGAAAAAATATTTGCTGAGATTTCTGGAGATTCGTAATTTTTGGAAGCTTGGCAACCCCTTTCCATGAAAGTGTTTCTCGCCAGTCACTGCTTAGGGCTACATCAAGAGGAAACAAAACATAGAGATAGAACGTGAAACTACTTCATTGTGTCAAGTTTCAAGAAGCTAGCACAAACCGTGTTGGATTTAGAGTTCCAAATACATCTATCAATATAGGAGAAAACAGAGTGAAACCTAAAAATTCAAACTGTTACTGGAAACGAACGCTTCAACATAGAAGAACGAAATTTGGGTAACCAAGTCGCCTTAGTGTACTGATCATTACCTGAAAGTATCATCCAGTTTGGGTGAAAAAATATTTGCTGAGATTTCTGGAGATTCGTAATTTTGGGAAGCTTGGCAACCCCTTTCCATGAAAGTGTTTCTCGCCAGTCACTGCTTAGGGCTACATCAAGAGGAAACAAAACATAGAGATAGAACGTGAAACTATTGTGTCAAGTTTCAAGAAGCTAGCACAAACCGTGTTGGATTTAGAGTTCCAAATACATCTATCAATATAGGAGAAAACAGAGTGAAACCTAAAAATTCAAACTGTTACTGGAAACGAACGCTTCAACATAGAAGAACGAAATTTGGGGAACCAAGTCGCCTTAGTTTATTGATCATTACCTGAAAGTATCATCCAGATTGGGTGAAAAAATATTTGCTGAGATTTCTGGAGATTCGTAATTTTGGGAAGCTTGGCAACCCCTTTCCATGAAAGTGTTTCTCGCCAGTCACTGCTTAGGGCTACATCAAGAGGAAACAAAACATAGAGATAGAACCTGAAACTACTTTATTGAGTCAAGTTTCAAGAAGCTAGCACAAACCGTGTTGGATTTAGAGTTCCAAATACGTCTATCAATATAGGAGAAAACAGAGTGAACCCTAAAAATTCAAACTGTTACTGGAAACGAACGCTTCAACATAAAAGAACAAAATTTGGGGAACCAAGTCGCCTCAGTGTACTGATCATTACCTGAAAGTATCATCCATTTTGGGTGAAAAAATATTTGCTGTGATTTCTGGAGATTCGTAATTTTGGGAAGCTTGGCAACCCCTTTCCATGAAAGTGTTTCTCGCCAGTCACTGCTTAGGGCTACATCAAGAGGAAACAAAACATAGAGATAGAACGTGAAACTACTTTATTGTGTCAAGTTTCAAGAAGCTAGCACAAACCGTGTTGGATTTAGAGTTCCAAATACATCTATCAATATAGGAGAAAACAGAGTGAAACCTAAAAATTCAAACTGTTACTGGAAACGAACGCTTCAACATAGAAGAACGAAATTTGGGGAACCAAGTCGCCTTAGTGTACTGATCATTACCTGAAAGTATCATCCAGTTTGGGTGGAAAAATATTTGCTGAGATTTCTGGAGATTCGTAATTTTTGGAAGCTTGGCAACCCCTTTCCATGAAAGTGTTTCTCGCCAGTCACTGCTTAGGGCTACATCAAGAGGAAACAAAACATAGAGATAGAACGTGAAACTACTTCATTGTGTCAAGTTTCAAGAAGCTAGCACAAACCGTGTTGGATTTAGTGTTCCAAATATATCTATCAATATAGGAGAAAACAGAGTGAAACCTAAAAATTCAAACTGTTAGTGGAAACGAACGCTTCAATATAGAGAACGAAATTTGGGGAACCAAGTCTCCTTAGTTTACTGATCATTACCTGAAAGTATCATCCAGTTTGGGTGAAAAAATATTTGCTGAGATTTCTGGAGATTCGTAATTTTGGGAAGCTTGGCAACCCCTTTCCATGAAAGTGTTTCTCGCCAGTCACTGCTTAGGGCTACATCCAGAGGAAACAAAACATAGAGATAGAACGTGAAGCTACTTTATTGTGTCAAGTTTCAAGAAGCTAGCACAAACCGTGTTGGATTTAGAGTTCCAAATACATCTATCAATATAGGAGAAAACAGAGTGAAACCTAAAAATTCAAACTGTTATTGGAAACGAACGCTTCAACATAGAAGAACGAAATTTGGGGAACCAAGTCGCCTTAGTATACTTATCATTACCTGAAAGTATCATCCAGTTTGGGTGAAAAAATATTTGCTGAGATTTCTGGAGATTCGTAATTTTGGGAAGCTTGGCAACCCCTTTCCATGAAAGTGTTTCTCGCCAGTCACTGCTTAGGGCTACATCAAGACGAAACAAAACATAGAGATAGAACGTGAAACTACTTCATTGTGTCAAGTTTCAAGAAGCTAGCACAAACCGTGTTGGATTTAGAGTTCCAAATACATCTATCAATATAGGAGAAAACAGAGTGAAACCTAAAAATTCAAACTGTTAGTGGAAACGAACGCTTCAACATAGAGAACGAAATTTGGGGAACCAAGTCTCCTTAGTGTACTGATCATTACCTGAAAGTATCATCCAGTTTGGGTGAAAAAATATTTGCTGAGATTTCTGGAGATTCGTAATTTTGGGAAGCTTGGCAACCCCTTTCCATGAAAGTGTTTCTCGCCAGTCACTGCTTAGGGCTACATCCAGAGGAAACAAAACATAGAGATAGAACGTGAAGCTACTTTATTGTGTCAAGTTTCAAGAAGCTAGCACAAACCGTGTTGGATTTAGAGTTCCAAATACATCTATCAATATAGGAGAAAACAGAGTGAAACCTAAAAATTCAAACTGTTACTGGAAACGAACGCTTCAACATAGAAGAACGAAATTTGGGGAACCAAGTCGCCTTAGTGTACTGATCATTACCTGAAAGTATCATCCAGTTTGGGTGAAAAAATATTTGCTGAGATTTCTGGAGATTCGTAATTTTGGGAAGCTTGGCAACCCCTTTCCATGAAAGTGTTTCTCGCCAGTCACTGCTTAGGGCTACATCAAGAGGAAACAAAACATAGAGATAGAACGTGAAACTATTGTGTCAAGTTTCAAGAAGCTAGCACAAACCGTGTTGGATTTAGAGTTCCAAATACATCTATCAATATAGGAGAAAACAGAGTGAAACCTAAAAATTCAAACTGTTAGTGGAAACGAACGCTTCAACATAGAAGAACGAAATTTGGGGAACCAAGTCGCCTTAGTGTACTGATCATTACCTGAAAGTATCATCCAGTTTGGGTGAAAAAATATTTGCTGAGATTTCTGGAGATTCGTAATTTTTGGAAGCTTGGCAACCCCATTCATTGAAAGTGTTTCTCGCCAGTCACTGCTTAGGGCTACATCAAGAGGAAACAAAACATAGAGATAGAACGTGAAACTACATTATTGTGTCAAGTTTCAAGAAGCTAGCACAAACCGTGTTGGATTTAGAGTTCCAAATACATCTATCAATATAGGAGAAAACAGAGTGAAACCTAAAAATTCAAACTGTTACTGGAAACGAACGCTTCAACATAGAAGAACGAAATTTGGGGAACCAAGTCGCCTTAGTTTATTGATCATTACCTGAAAGTATCATCCAGATTGGGTGAAAAAATATTTGCTGAGATTTCTGGAGATTCGTAATTTTGGGAAGCTTGGCAACCCCTTTCCATGAAAGTGTTTCTCGCCAGTCACTGCTTAGGGCTACATCAAGAGGAAACAAAACATAGAGATAGAACGTGAAACTACTTCATTGTGTCAAGTTTCAAGAAGCTAGCACAAACCGTGTTGGATTTAGAGTTCCAAATACATCTATCAATATAGGAGAAAACAGAGTGAAACCTAAAAATTCAAACTGTTACTGGAAACGAACGCTTCAACATAGAAGAACGAAATTTGGGGAACCAAGTCTCCTTAGGGTACTTATCATTACCTGAAAGTATCATCCAGTTTGGGTGAAAAAATATTTGCTGAGATTTCTGGAGATTCGTAATTTTGGGAAGCTTGGCAACCCCTTTCCATGAAAGTGTTTCTCGCCAGTCACTGCTTAGGGCTACATCAAGAGGAAACAAAACATAGAGATAGAACGTGAAACTATTGTGTCAAGTTTCAAGAAGCTAGCACAAACCGTGTTGGATTTAGAGTTCCAAATACATCTATCAATATAGGAGAAAACAGAGTGAAACCTAAAAATTCAAACTGTCAGTGGAAACGAACGCTTCAACATAGAAGAACGAAATTTGGGGAACCAAGTCGCCTTAGTGTACTGATCATTACCTGAAAGTATCATCCAGTTTGGGTGAAAAAATATTTGCTGAGATTTCTGGAGATTCGTAATTTTTGGAAGCTTGGCAACCCCATTCATTGAAAGTGTTTCTCGCCAGTCACTGCTTAGGGCTACATCAAGAGGAAACAAAACATAGAGATAGAACGTGTAACTACATTATTGTGTCAAGTTTCAAGAAGCTAGCACAAACCGTGTTGGATTTAGAGTTCCAAATACATCTATCAATATAGGAGAAAACAGAGTGAAACCTAAAAATTCAAACTGCTACTGGAAACGAACGCTTCAACATAGAAGAACGAAATTTGGGGAACCAAGTCGACTTAGTTTATTGATCATTACCTGAAAGTATCATCCAGATTGGGTGAAAAAATATTTGCTGAGATTTCTGGAGATTCGTAATTTTGGGAAGCTTGGCAACCCCTTTCCATGAAAGTGTTTCTCGCCAGTCACTGCTTAGGGCTACATCAAGAGGAAACAAAACATAGAGATAGAACGTGAAACTACTTCATTGTGTCAAGTTTCAAGAAGCTAGCACAAACCGTGTTGGATTTAGAGTTCCAAATACATCTATCAATATAGGAGAAAACAGAGTGAAACCTAAAAATTCAAACTGTTACTGGAAACGAACGCTTCAACATAGAAGAACGAAATTTGGGGAACCAAGTCGCCTTAGGGTACTGATCATTACCTGAAAGTATCATCCAGTTTGGGTGAAAAAATATTTGCTGAGATTTCTGGAGATTCGTAATTTTTGGAAGCTTGGCAACCCCTTTCCATGAAAGTGTTTCTCGCCAGTCACTGCTTAGGGCTACATCAAGAGGAAACAAAACATAGAGATAGAACGTGAAACTACTTCATTGTGTCAAGTTTCAAGAAGCTAGCACAAACCGTGTTGGATTTAGAGTTCCAAATACATCTATCAATATAGGAGAAAACAGAGTGAAACCTAAAAATTCAAACTGTTACTGGAAATGAACGCTTCAACATAGAAGAACGAAATTTGGGGAACCAAGTCGCCTTAGTGTACTGATCATTACCTGAAAGTATCATCCAGTTTGGGTGAAAAAATATTTGCTGAGATTTCTGGAGATTCGTAATTTTGGGAAGCTTGGCAACCCCTTTCCATGAAAGTGTTTCTCGCCAGTCACTGCTTAGGGCTACATCAAGAGGAAACAAAACATAGAGATAGAACGTGAAACTATTGTGTCAAGTTTCAAGAAGCTAGCACAAACCGTGTTGGATTTAGAGTTCCAAATACATCTATCAATATAGGAGAAAACAGAGTGAAACCTAAAAATTCAAACTGTTACTGGAAACGAACGCTTCAACATAGAAGAACGAAATTTGGGGAACCAAGTCGCCTTAGTTTATTGATCATTACCTGAAAGTATCATCCAGATTGGGTGAAAAAATATTTGCTGAGATTTCTGGAGATTCGTAATTTTGGGAAGCTTGGCAACCCCTTTCCATGAAAGTGTTTCTCGCCAGTCACTGCTTAGGGCTACATCAAGAGGAAACAAAACATAGAGATAGAACGTGAAACTACTTCATTGTGTCAAGTTTCAAGAAGCTAGCACAAACCGTGTTGGATTTAGAGTTCCAAATACATCTATCAATATAGGAGAAAACAGAGTGAAACCTAAAAATTCAAACTGTTACTGGAAACGAACGCTTCAACATAGAAGAACGAAATTTGGGGAACCAAGTCGCCTTAGGGTACTGATCATTACCTGAAAGTATCATCCAGTTTGGGTGAAAAAATATTTGCTGAGATTTCTGGAGATTCGTAATTTTTGGAAGCTTGGCAACCCCTTTCCATGAAAGTGTTTCTCGCCAGTCACTGCTTAGGGCTACATCAAGAGGAAACAAAACATAGAGATAGAACGTGAAACTACTTCATTGTGTCAAGTTTCAAGAAGCTAGCACAAACCGTGTTGGATTTAGAGTTCCAAATACATCTATCAATATAGGAGAAAACAGAGTGAAACCTAAAAATTCAAACTGTTACTGGAAACGAACGCTTCAACATAGAAGAACGAAATTTGGGGAACCAAGTCGCCTTAGTGTACTGATCATTACCTGAAAGTATCATCCAGTTTGGGTGAAAAAATATTTGCTGAGATTTCTGGAGATTCGTAATTTTGGGAAGCTTGGCAACCCCTTTCCATGAAAGTGTTTCTCGCCAGTCACTGCTTAGGGCTACATCAAGAGGAAACAAAACATAGAGATAGAACGTGAAACTATTGTGTCAAGTTTCAAGAAGCTAGCACAAACCGTGTTGGATTTAGAGTTCCAAATACATCTATCAATATAGGAGAAAACAGAGTGAAACCTAAAAATTCAAACTGTTACTGGAAACGAACGCTTCAACATAGAAGAACGAAATTTGGGGAACCAAGTCGCCTTAGTTTATTGATCATTACCTGAAAGTATCATCCAGATTGGGTGAAAAAATATTTGCTGAGATTTCTGGAGATTCGTAATTTTGGGAAGCTTGGCAACCCCTTTCCATGAAAGTGTTTCTCGCCAGTCACTGCTTAGGGCTACATCAAGAGGAAACAAAACATAGAGATAGAACGTGAAACTACTTTATTGAGTCAAGTTTCAAGAAGCTAGCACAAACCGTGTTGGATTTAGAGTTCCAAATACGTCTATCAATATAGGAGAAAACAGAGTGAACCCTAAAAATTCAAACTGTTACTGGAAACGAACGCTTCAACATAAAAGAACAAAATTTGGGGAACCAAGTCGCCTCAGTGTACTGATCATTACCTGAAAGTATCATCCATTTTGGGTGAAAAAATATTTGCTGTGATTTCTTGAGATTCGTAATTTTGGGAAGCTTGGCAACCCCTTTCCATGAAAGTGTTTCTCGCCAGTCACTGCTTAGGGCTACATCAAGAGGAAACAAAACATAGAGATAGAACGTGAAACTACTTCATTGTGTCAAGTTTCAAGAAACTAGCACAAACCGTGTTGGATTTAGAGTTCCAAATACATCTATCAATATAGGAGAAAACAGAGTGAAACCTAAAAATTCAAACTGTTACTGGAAACGAACGCTTCAACATAGAAGAACGAAATTTGGGGAACCAAGTCGCCTTAGGGTACTGATCATTACCTGAAAGTATCATCCAGTTTGGGTGAAAAAATATTTGCTGAGATTTCTGGAGATTCATAATTTTGGGAAGCTTGGCAACCCCTTTCCATGAAAGTGTTTCTCGCCAGTCACTGCTTAGGGCTACATCCAGAGGAAACAAAACATAGAGATAGAACGTGAAGCTACTTTATTGTGTCAAGTTTCAAGAAGCTAGCACAAACCGTGTTGGATTTAGAGTTCCAAATACATCTATCAATATAGGAGAAAACAGAGTGAAACCTAAAAATTCAAACTGTTACTGGAAACGAACGCTTCAACATAGAAGAACGAAATTTGGGGAACCAAGTCGCCTTAGTGTACTGATCATTACCTGAAAGTATCATCCAGTTTGGGTGAAAAAATATTTGCTGAGATTTCTGGAGATTCGTAATTTTGGGAAGCTTGGCAACCCCTTTCCATGAAAGTGTTTCTCGCCAGTCACTGTTTAGGGCTACATCAAGACGAAACAAAACATAGAGATAGAACGTGAAACTACTTCATTGTGTCAAGTTTCAAGAAGCTAGCACAAACCGTGTTGGATTTAGAGTTCCAAATACATCTATCAATATAGGAGAAAACAGAGTGAAACCTAAAAATTCAAACTGTTACTGGAAACGAACGCTTCAACATAGAAGAATGAAATTTGGGGAACCAAGTCGCCGTAGGGTACTGATCATTACCTGAAAGTATCATCCAGTTTGGGTGAAAAAATATTTGCTGAGATTTCTGGAGATTCGTAATTTTGGGAAGCTTGGCAACCCCTTTCCATGAAAGTGTTTCTCGCCAGTCACTGCTTAGGGCTACATCAAGACGAAACAAAACATAGAGATAGAACGTGAAACTACTTTTTTGTGTCAAGTTTCAAGAAGCTAGCACAAACCGTGTTGGATTTAGAGTTCCAAATACATCTATCAATATAGGAGAAAACAGAGTGAAACCTAAAAATTCAAACTGTTAGTGGAAACGAACGCTTCAACATAGAGAACGAAATTTGGGGAACCAAGTCTCCTTAGTTTACTGATCATTACCTGAAAGTATCATCCAGTTTGGGTGAAAAAATATTTGCTGAGATTTCTGGAGATTCGTAATTTTGGGAAGCTTGGCAACCCCTTTCCTTGAAAGTGTTTCTCGCCAGTCACTGCTTAGGGCTACATCCAGAGGAAACAAAACATAGAGATAGAACGTGAAGCTACTTTATTGTGTCAAGTTTCAAGAAGCTAGCACAAACCGTGTTGGATTTAGAGTTCCAAATACATCTATCAATATAGGAGAAAACAGAGTGAAACCTAAAAATTCAAACTGTTACTGGAAACGAACGCTTCAACATAGAAGAACGAAATTTGGGGAACCAAGTCGCCTTAGTTTATTGATCATTACCTGAAAGTATCATCCAGATTGGGTGAAAAAATATTTGCTGAGATTTCTGGAGATTCGTAATTTTGGGAAGCTTGGCAACCCCTTTCCATGAAAGTGTTTCTCGCCAGTCACTGCTTAGGGCTACATCAAGAGGAAACAAAACATAGAGATAGAACGTGAAACTACTTTATTGAGTCAAGTTTCAAGAAGCTAGCACAAACCGTGTTGGATTTAGAGTTCCAAATACGTCTATCAATATAGGAGAAAACAGAGTGAACCCTAAAAATTCAAACTGTTACTGGAAACGAACGCTTCAACATAAAAGAACAAAATTTGGGGAACCAAGTCGCCTCAGTGTACTGATCATTACCTGAAAGTATCATCCATTTTGGGTGAAAAAATATTTGCTGTGATTTCTTGAGATTCGTAATTTTGGGAAGCTTGGCAACCCCTTTCCATGAAAGTGTTTCTCGCCAGTCACTGCTTAGGGCTACATCAAGAGGAAACAAAACATAGAGATAGAACGTGAAACTACTTCATTGTGTCAAGTTTCAAGAAACTAGCACAAACCGTGTTGGATTTAGAGTTCCAAATACATCTATCAATATAGGAGAAAACAGAGTGAAACCTAAAAATTCAAACTGTTACTGGAAACGAACGCTTCAACATAGAAGAACGAAATTTGGGGAACCAAGTCGCCTTAGGGTACTGATCATTACCTGAAAGTATCATCCAGTTTGGGTGAAAAAATATTTGCTGAGATTTCTGGAGATTCATAATTTTGGGAAGCTTGGCAACCCCTTTCCATGAAAGTGTTTCTCGCCAGTCACTGCTTAGGGCTACATCCAGAGGAAACAAAACATAGAGATAGAACGTGAAGCTACTTTATTGTGTCAAGTTTCAAGAAGCTAGCACAAACCGTGTTGGATTTAGAGTTCCAAATACATCTATCAATATAGGAGAAAACAGAGTGAAACCTAAAAATTCAAACTGTTACTGGAAACGAACGCTTCAACATAGAAGAACGAAATTTGGGGAACCAAGTCGCCTTAGTGTACTGATCATTACCTGAAAGTATCATCCAGTTTGGGTGAAAAAATATTTGCTGAGATTTCTGGAGATTCGTAATTTTGGGAAGCTTGGCAACCCCTTTCCATGAAAGTGTTTCTCGCCAGTCACTGTTTAGGGCTACATCAAGACGAAACAAAACATAGAGATAGAACGTGAAACTACTTCATTGTGTCAAGTTTCAAGAAGCTAGCACAAACCGTGTTGGATTTAGAGTTCCAAATACATCTATCAATATAGGAGAAAACAGAGTGAAACCTAAAAATTCAAACTGTTACTGGAAACGAACGCTTCAACATAGAAGAATGAAATTTGGGGAACCAAGTCGCCGTAGGGTACTGATCATTACCTGAAAGTATCATCCAGTTTGGGTGAAAAAATATTTGCTGAGATTTCTGGAGATTCGTAATTTTGGGAAGCTTGGCAACCCCTTTCCATGAAAGTGTTTCTCGCCAGTCACTGCTTAGGGCTACATCAAGACGAAACAAAACATAGAGATAGAACGTGAAACTACTTTTTTGTGTCAAGTTTCAAGAAGCTAGCACAAACCGTGTTGGATTTAGAGTTCCAAATACATCTATCAATATAGGAGAAAACAGAGTGAAACCTAAAAATTCAAACTGTTAGTGGAAACGAACGCTTCAACATAGAGAACGAAATTTGGGGAACCAAGTCTCCTTAGTTTACTGATCATTACCTGAAAGTATCATCCAGTTTGGGTGAAAAAATATTTGCTGAGATTTCTGGAGATTCGTAATTTTGGGAAGCTTGGCAACCCCTTTCCTTGAAAGTGTTTCTCGCCAGTCACTGCTTAGGGCTACATCCAGAGGAAACAAAACATAGAGATAGAACGTGAAGCTACTTTATTGTGTCAAGTTTCAAGAAGCTAGCACAAACCGTGTTGGATTTAGAGTTCCAAATACATCTATCAATATAGGAGAAAACAGAGTGAAACCTAAAAATTCAAACTGTTACTGGAAACGAACGCTTCAACATAGAAGAACGAAATTTGGGGAACCAAGTCGCCTTAGTGTACTTATCATTACCTGAAAGTATCATCCAGTTTGGGTGAAAAAATATTTGCTGAGATTTCTGGAGATTCGTAATTTTGGGAAGCTTGGCAACCCCTTTCCATGAAAGTGTTTCTCGCCAGTCACTGCTTAGGGCTACATCAAGACGAAACAAAACATAGAGATAGAACGTGAAACTACTTTTTTGTGTCAAGTTTCAAGAAGCTAGCACAAACCGTGTTGGATTTAGAGTTCCAAATACATCTATCAATATAGGAGAAAACAGAGTGAAACCTAAAAATTCAAACTGTTAGTGGAAACGAACGCTTCAACATAGAGAACGAAATTTGGGGAACCAAGTCTCCTTAGTTTACTGATCATTACCTGAAAGTATCATCCAGTTTGGGTGAAAAAATATTTGCTGAGATTTCTGGAGATTCGTAATTTTGGGAAGCTTGGCAACCCCTTTCCATGAAAGTGTTTCTCGCCAGTCACTGCTTAGGGCTACATCCAGAGGAAACAAAACATAGAGATAGAACGTGAAGCTACTTTATTGTGTCAAGTTTCAAGAAGCTAGCACGAACCGTGTTGGATTTAGAGTTCCAAATACATCTATCAATATAGGAGAAAACAGAGTGAAACCTAAAAATTCAAACTGTTACTGGAAACGAACGCTTCAACATAGAAGAACGAAATTTGGGGAACCAAGTCGCCTTAGTGTACTGATCATTACCTGAAAGTATCATCCAGTTTGGGTGAAAAAATATTTGCTGAGATTTCTGGAGATTCGTAATTTTGGGAAGCTTGGCAACGCCTTTCCATGAAAGTGTTTCTCGCCAGTCACTGCTTAGGGCTACATCAAGAGGAAACAAAACATAGAGATAGAACGTGAACCTATTGTGTCAAGTTTCAAGAAGCTAGCACAAACCGTGTTGGATTTAGAGTTCCAAATACATCTATCAATATAGGAGAAAACAGAGTGAAACCTAAAAATTCAAACTGTTAGTGGAAACGAACGCTTCAACATAGAAGAACGAAATTTGGGGAACCAAGTCGCCTTAGTGTACTGATCATTACCTGAAAGTATCATCCAGTTTGGGTGAAAAAATATTTGCTGAGATTTCTGGAGATTCGTAATTTTTGGAAGCTTGGCAACCCCATTCATTGAAAGTGTTTCTCGCCAGTCACTGCTTAGGGCTACATCAAGAGGAAACAAAACATAGAGATACAACATGAAACTACATTATTGTGTCAAGTTTCAAGAAGCTAGCACAAACCGTGTTGGATTTAGAGTTCCAAATACATCTATCAATATAGGAGAAAACAGAGTGAAACCTAAAAATTCAAACTGTTACTGGAAACGAACGCTTCAACATAGAAGAACGAAATTTGGGGAACCAAGTCGCCTTAGTTTATTGATCATTACCTGAAAGTATCATCCAGATTGGGTGAAAAAATATTTGCTGAGATTTCTGGAGATTCGTAATTTTGGGAAGCTTGGCAACCCCTTTCCATGAAAGTGTTTCTCGCCAGTCACTGCTTAGGGCTACATCAAGAGGAAACAAAACATAGAGATAGAACGTGAAACTACTTCATTGTGTCAAGTTTCAAGAAGCTAGCACAAACCGTGTTGGATTTAGAGTTCCAAATACATCTATCAATATAGGAGAAAACAGAGTGAAACCTAAAAATTCAAACTGTTACTGGAAACGAACGCTTCAACATAGAAGAACGAAATTTGGGGAACCAAGTCGCCTTAGGGTACTGATCATTACCTGAAAGTATCATCCAGTTTGGGTGAAAAAATATTTGCTGAGATTTCTGGAGATTCGTAATTTTGGGAAGCTTGGCAACCCCTTTCCATGAAAGTGTTTCTCGCCAGTCACTGCTTAGGGCTACATCAAGAGGAAACAAAACATAGAGATAGAACGTGAAACTATTGTGTCAAGTTTCAAGAAGCTAGCACAAACCGTGTTGGATTTAGAGTTCCAAATACATCTATCAATATAGGAGAAAACAGAGTGAAACCTAAAAATTCAAACTGTTAGTGGAAACGAACGCTTCAACATAGAAGAACGAAATTTGGGGAACCAAGTCGCCTTAGTGTACTGATCATTACCTGAAAGTATCATCCAGTTTGGGTGAAAAAATATTTGCTGAGATTTCTGGAGATTCGTAATTTTTGGAAGCTTGGCAACCCCATTCATTGAAAGTGTTTCTCGCCAGTCACTGCTTAGGGCTACATCAAGAGGAAACAAAACATAGAGATAGAACGTGAAACTACATTATTGTGTCAAGTTTCAAGAAGCTAGCACAAACCGTGTTGGATTTAGAGTTCCAAATACGTCTATCAATATAGGAGAAAACAGAGTGAACCCTAAAAATTCAAACTGTGACTGGAAACGAAGCTTCAACATAGAAGAACGAAATTTGGGGAACCAAGTCGCCTCAGTGTACTGATCATTACCTGAAAGTATCATCCATTTTGGGTGAAAAAATATTTGCTGTGATTTCTGGAGATTCGTAATTTTGGGAAGCTTGGCAACCCCTTTCCATGAAAGTGTTTCTCGCCAGTCACTGCTTAGGGCTACATCAAGAGGAAACAAAACATAGAGATAGAACGTGGAACTACTTTTTTGTGTCAAGTTTCAAGAAGCTAGCACAAACCGTGTTGGATTTAGTGTTCCAAATATATCTATCAATATAGGAGAAAACAGAGTGAACCCTAAAAATTCAAACTGTTACTGGAAACGAACGCTTCAACATAGAAGAACGAAATTTGGGGAACCAAGTCGCCTCAGTGTACTGATCATTACCTGAAAGTATCATCCATTTTGGGTGAAAAAATATTTGCTGTGATTTCTGGAGATTCGTAATTTTGGGAAGCTTGGCAACCCCTTTCCATGAAAGTGTTTCTCGCCAGTCACTGCTTAGGGCTACATCAAGAGGAAACAAATCATAGAGATAGAACGTGGAACTACTTTTTTGTGTCAAGTTTCAAGAAGCTAGCACAAACCGTGTTGGATTTAGTGTTCCAAATATATCTATCAATATAGGAGAAAACAGAGTGAAACCTAAAAATTCAAACTGTTAGTGGAAACGAACGCTTCAATATAGAGAACGAAATGTGGGGAACCAAGTCGCCTTAGGGTACTGATCATTACCTGAAAGTATCATCCAGTTTGGGTGAAAAAATATTTGCTGAGATTTCTGGAGATTCGTAATTTTGGGAAGCTTGGCAACCCCTTTCCATGAAAGTGTTTCTCGCCAGTCACTGCTTAGGGCTACATCCAGAGGAAACAAAACATAGAGATAGAACGTGAAGCTACTTTATTGTGTCAAGTTTCAAGAAGCTAGCACAAACCGTGTGGATTTAGAGTTCCAAATACATCTATCAATATAGGAGAAAACAGAGTGAAACCTAAAAATTCAAACTGTTACTGGAAACGAACGCTTCAACATAGAAGAACGAAATTTGGGGAACCAAGTCGCCTTAGTGTACTTATCATTACCTGAAAGTATCATCCAGTTTGGGTGAAAAAATATTTGCTGAGATTTCTGGAGATTCGTAATTTTGGGAAGCTTGGCAACCCCTTTCCATGAAAGTGTTTCTCGCCAGTCACTGCTTAGGGCTACATCAAGACGAAACAAAACATAGAGATAGAACGTGAAACTACTTTTTTGTGTCAAGTTTCAAGAAGCTAGCACAAACCGTGTTGGATTTAGAGTTCCAAATACATCTATCAATATAGGAGAAAACAGAGTGAAACCTAAAAATTCAAACTGTTACTGGAAACGAACGCTTCAACATAGAAGAACGAAATTTGGGGAACCAAGTCGCCGTAGGGTACTGATCATTACCTGAAAGTATCATCCAGTTTGGGTGAAAAAATATTTGCTGAGATTTCTGGAGATTCGTAATTTTGGGAAGCTTGGCAACCCCTTTCCATGAAAGTGTTTCTCGCCAGTCACTGCTTAGGGCTACATCAAGAGGAAACAAAATATAGAGATAGAACGTGAAACTACTTTATTGTGTCAAGTTTCAAGAAGCTAGCACAAACCGTGTTGGATTTAGAGTTCCAAATACATCTATCAATATAGGAGAAAACAGAGTGAAACCTAAAAATTCAAACTGTTACTGGAAACGAACGCTTCAACATAGAAGAACGAAAGTTGGGGAACCAAGTCGCCTAGTGTACTGATCATTACCTGAAAGTATCATCCAGTTTGGGAGAAAAAATATTTGCTGAGATTTCTGGAGATTCGTAATTTTGGGAAGCTTGGCAACCCCTTTCCATGAAAGTGTTTCTCGCCAGTCACTGCTTAGGGCTACATCAAGAGGAAACAAAACATAGAGATAGAACGTGAAACTACTTTTTTGTGTCAAGTTTCAAGAAGCTAGCACAAACCGTGTTGGATTTAGAGTTCCAAATACATCTATCAATACAGGAGAAAACAGAGTGAAACCTAAAAATTCAAACTGTTAGTGGAAACGAACGCTTCAACATAGAGTACGAAATTTGGGGAACCAAGTCGCCTTAGTTTACTGATCATTACCTGAAAGTATCATCCAGTTTGGGTGAAAAAATATTTGCTGAGATTTCTGGAGATTCGTAATTTTGGGAAGCTTGGCAACCCCTTTCCATGAAAGTGTTTCTCGCCAGTCACTGCTTAGGGCTACATCAAGAGGAAACAAAACATAGAGATAGAACGTGAAACTACTTCATTGTGTCAAGTTTCAAGAAGCTAGCACAAACCGTGTTGGATTTAGAGTTCCAAATACATCTATCAATATAGGAGAAAACAGAGTGAAACCTAAAAATTCAAACTGTTACTGGAAACGAACGCTTCAACATAGAAGAACGAAATTTGGGGAACCAAGTCGCCTTAGTGTACTTATCATTACCTGAAAGTATCATCCAGTTTGGGTGAAAAAATATTTGCTGAGATTTCTGGAGATTCGTAATTTTGGGAAGCTTGGCAACCCCTTTCCATGAAAGTGTTTCTCGCCAGTCACTGCTTAGGGCTACATCAAGACGAAACAAAACATAGAGATAGAACGTGAAACTACTTTTTTGTGTCAAGTTTCAAGAAGCTAGCACAAACCGTGTTGGATTTAGAGTTCCAAATACATCTATCAATATAGGAGAAAACAGAGTGAAACCTAAAAATTCAAACTGTTAGTGGAAACGAACGCTTCAACATAGAGAACGGAATTTGGGGAACCAAGTCTCCTTAGTTTACTGATCATTACCTGAAAGTATCATCCAGTTTGGGAGAAAAAATATTTGCTGAGATTTCTGGAGATTCGTAATTTTGGGAAGCTTGGCAACCCCTTTCCATGAAAGTGTTTCTCGCCAGTCACTGCTTAGGGCTACATCAAGAGGAAACAAAACATAGAGATAGAACGTGAAGCTACTTTATTGTGTCAAGTTTCAAGAAGCTAGCACAAACCGTGTTGGATTTAGAGTTCCAAATACATCTATCAATATAGGAGAAAACAGAGTGAAACCTAAAAATTCAAACTGTTACTGGAAACGAACGCTTCAACATAGAAGAACGAAATTTGGGGAACCAAGTCGCCTTAGTTTATTGATCATTACCTGAAAGTATCATCCAGATTGGGTGAAAAAATATTTGCTGAGATTTCTGGAGATTCGTAATTTTGGGAAGCTTGGCAACCCCTTTCCATGAAAGTGTTTCTCGCCAGTCACTGCTTAGGGCTACATCAAGAGGAAACAAAACATAGAGATAGAACGTGAAACTACTTCATTGTGTCAAGTTTCAAGAAGCTAGCACAAACCGTGTTGGATTTAGAGTTCCAAATACATCTATCAATATAGGAGAAAACAGAGTGAAACCTAAAAATTCAAACTGTTACTGGAAACGAACGCTTCAACATAGAAGAACGAAATTTGGGGAACCAAGTCGCCTTAGGGTACTGATCATTACCTGAAAGTATCATCCAGTTTGGGTGAAAAAATATTTGCTGAGATTTCTGGAGATTCGTAATTTTGGGAAGCTTGGCAACCCCTTTCCATGAAAGTGTTTCTCGCCAGTCACTGCTTAGGGCTACATCAAGAGGAAACAAAACATAGAGATAGAACGTGAAACTATTGTGTCAAGTTTCAAGAAGCTAGCACAAACCGTGTTGGATTTAGAGTTCCAAATACATCTATCAATATAGGAGAAAACAGAGTGAAACCTAAAAATTCAAACTGTTAGTGGAAACGAACGCTTCAACATAGAAGAACGAAATTTGGGGAACCAAGTCGCCTTAGTGTACTGATCATTACCTGAAAGTATCATCCAGTTTGGGTGAAAAAATATTTGCTGAGATTTCTGGAGATTTGTAATTTTTGGAAGCTTGGCAACCCCATTCATTGAAAGTGTTTCTCGCCAGTCACTGCTTAGGGCTACATCAAGAGGAAACAAAACATAGAGATAGAACGTGAAACTACATTATTGTGTCAAGTTTCAAGAAGCTAGCACAAACCGTGTTGGATTTAGAGTTCCAAATACGTCTATCAATATAGGAGAAAACAGAGTGAACCCTAAAAATTCAAACTGTTACTGGAAACGAACGCTTCAACATAGAAGAACGAAATTTGGGGAACCAAGTCGCCTCAGTGTACTGATCATTACCTGAAAGTATCATCCATTTTGGGTGAAAAAATATTTGCTGTGATTTCTGGAGATTCGTAATTTTGGGAAGCTTGGCAACCCCTTTCCATGAAAGTGTTTCTCGCCAGTCACTGCTTAGGGCTAAATCAAGAGGAAACAAAACATAGAGATAGAACGTGAAGCTACTTTATTGTGTCAAGTTTCAAGAAGCTAGCACAAACCGTGTTGGATTTAGAGTTCCAAATACATCTATCAATATAGGAGAAAACAGAGTGAAACCTAAAAATTCAAACTGTTACTGGAAACGAACGCTTCAACATAGAAGAACGAAATTTGGGGAACCAAGTCGCCTTAGTGTACTGATCATTACCTGAAAGTATCATCCAGTTTGGGTGAAAAAATATTTGCTGAGATTTCTGGAGATTCGTAATTTTGGGAAGCTTGGCAACCCCTTTCCATGAAAGTGTTTCTCGCCAGTCACTGCTTAGGGCTACATCAAGAGGAAACAAAACATAGAGATAGAACGTGAAACTATTGTGTCAAGTTTCAAGAAGCTAGCACAAACCGTGTTGGATTTAGAGTTCCAAATACATCTATCAATATAGGAGAAAACAGAGTGAAACCTAAAAATTCAAACTGTCAGTGGAAACGAACGCTTCAACATAGAAGAACGAAATTTGGGGAACCAAGTCGCCTTAGTGTACTGATCATTACCTGAAAGTATCATCCAGTTTGGGTGAAAAAATATTTGCTGAGATTTCTGGAGATTCGTAATTTTTGGAAGCTTGGCAACCCCATTCATTGAAAGTGTTTCTCGCCAGTCACTGCTTAGGGCTACATCAAGAGGAAACAAAACATAGAGATAGAACGTGAAACTACATTATTGTGTCAAGTTTCAAGAAGCTAGCACAAACCGTGTTGGATTTAGAGTTCCAAATACATCTATCAATATAGGAGAAAACAGAGTGAAACCTAAAAATTCAAACTGTTACTGGAAACGAACGCTTCAACATAGAAGAACGAAATTTGGGGAACCAAGTCGCCTTAGTTTATTGATCATTACCTGAAAGTATCATCCAGATTGGGTGAAAAAATATTTGCTGAGATTTCTGGAGATTCGTAATTTTGGGAAGCTTGGCAACCCCTTTCCATGAAAGTGTTTCTCGCCAGTCACTGCTTAGGGCTACATCAAGAGGAAACAAAACATAGAGATAGAACGTGAAACTACTTTATTGAGTCAAGTTTCAAGAAGCTAGCACAAACCGTGTTGGATTTAGAGTTCCAAATACGTCTATCAATATAGGAGAAAACAGAGTGAACCCTAAAAATTCAAACTGTTACTGGAAACGAACGCTTCAACATAAAAGAACAAAATTTGGGGAACCAAGTCGCCTCAGTGTACTGATCATTACCTGAAAGTATCATCCAGTTTGGGTGAAAAAATATTTGCTGTGATTTCTGGAGATTCGTAATTTTGGGAAGCTTGGCAACCCCTTTCCATGAAAGTGTTTCTCGCCAGTCACTGCTTAGGGCTACATCAAGAGGAAACAAAACATAGAGATAGAACGTGAAACTACTTTATTGTGTCAAGTTTCAAGAAGCTAGCACAAACCGTGTTGGATTTAGAGTTCCAAATACATCTATCAATATAGGAGAAAACAGAGTGAAACCTAAAAATTCAAACTGTTACTGGAAACGAACGCTTCAACGTAGAAGAACGAAATTTGGGGAACCAAGTCGCCTTAGTGTACTGATCATTACCTGAAAGTATCATCCAGTTTGGGTGAAAAAATATTTGCTGAGATTTCTGGAGATTCGTAATTTTTGGAAGCTTGGCAACCCCTTTCCATGAAAGTGTTTCTCGCCAGTCACTGCTTAGGGCTACATCAAGAGGAAACAAAACATAGAGATAGAACGTGGAACTACTTTTTTGTGTCAAGTTTCAAGAAGCTAGCACAAACCGTGTTGGATTTAGTGTTCCAAATATATCTATCAATATAGGAGAAAACAGAGTGAAACCTAAAAATTCAAACTGTTAGTGGAAACGAACGCTTCAATATAGAGAACGAAATGTGGGGAACCAAGTCGCCTTAGGGTACTGATCATTACCTGAAAGTATCATCCAGTTTGGGTGAAAAAATATTTGCTGAGATTTCTGGAGATTCGTAATTTTGGGAAGCTTGGCAACCCCTTTCCATGAAAGTGTTTCTCGCCAGTCACTGCTTAGGGCTACATCCAGAGGAAACAAAACATAGAGATAGAACGTGAAGCTACTTTATTGTGTCAAGTTTCAAGAAGCTAGCACAAACCGTGTTGGATTTAGAGTTCCAAATACATCTATCAATATAGGAGAAAAGAGAGTGAAACCTAAAAATTCAAACTGTTACTGGAAACGAACGCTTCAACATAGAAGAACGAAATTTGGGGAACCAAGTCGCCTTAGTGTACTTATCATTACCTGAAAGTATCATCCAGTTTGGGTGAAAAAATATTTGCTGAAATTTCTGGAGATTCGTAATTTTGGGAAGCTTGGCAACCCCTTTCCATGAAAGTGTTTCTCGCCAGTCACTGCTTAGGGCTACATCAAGACGAAACAAAACATAGAGATAGAACGTGAAACTACTTTTTTGTGTCAAGTTTCAAGAAGCTAGCACAAACCGTGTTGGATTTAGAGTTCCAAATACATCTATCAATATAGGAGAAAACAGAGTGAAACCTAAAAATTCAAACTGTTACTGGAAACGAACGCTTCAACATAGAAGAACGAAATTTGGGGAACCAAGTCGCCGTAGGGTACTGATCATTACCTGAAAGTATCATCCAGTTTGGTTGAAAAAATATTTGCTGAGATTTCTGGAGATTCGTAATTTTGGGAAGCTTGGCAACCCCTTTCCATGAAAGTGTTTCTCGCCAGTCACTGCTTAGGGCTACATCAAGTGGAAACAAAATATAGAGATAGAACGTGAAACTACTTTATTGTGTCAAGTTTCAAGAAGCTAGCACAAACCGTGTTGGATTTAGAGTTCCAAATACATCTATCAATATAGGAGAAAACAGAGTGAAACCTAAAAATTCAAACTGTTACTGGAAACGAACGCTTCAACATAGAAGAACGAAAGTTGGGGAACCAAGTCGCCTAGTGTACTGATCATTACCTGAAAGTATCATCCAGTTTGGGAGAAAAAATATTTGCTGAGATTTCTGGAGATTCGTAATTTTGGGAAGCTTGGCAACCCCTTTCCATGAAAGTGTTTCTCGCCAGTCACTGCTTAGGGCTACATCAAGAGGAAACAAAACATAGAGATAGAACGTGAAACTACTTTTTTGTGTCAAGTTTCAAGAAGCTAGCACAAACCGTGTTGGATTTAGAGTTCCAAATACATCTATCAATACAGGAGAAAACAGAGTGAAACCTAAAAATTCAAACTGTTAGTGGAAACGAACGCTTCAACATAGAGTACGAAATTTGGGGAACCAAGTCGCCTTAGTTTACTGATCATTACCTGAAAGTATCATCCAGTTTGGGTGAAAAAATATTTGCTGAGATTTCTGGAGATTCGTAATTTTGGGAAGCTTGGCAACCCCTTTCCATGAAAGTGTTTCTCGCCAGTCACTGCTTAGGGCTACATCAAGAGGAAACAAAACATAGAGATAGAACGTGAAACTACTTCATTGTGTCAAGTTTCAAGAAGCTAGCACAAACCGTGTTGGATTTAGAGTTCCAAATACATCTATCAATATAGGAGAAAACAGAGTGAAACCTAAAAATTCAAACTGTTACTGGAAACGAACGCTTCAACATAGAAGAACGAAATTTGGGGAACCAAGTCGCCTTAGGGTACTGATCATTACCTGAAAGTATCATCCAGTTTGGGTGAAAAAATATTTGCTGAGATTTCTGGAGATTCGTAATTTTGGGAAGCTTGGCAACCCCTTTCCATGAAAGTGTTTCTCGCCAGTCACTGCTTAGGGCTACATCAAGAGGAAACAAAACATAGAGATAGAACGTGAAACTACTTCATTGTGTCAAGTTTCAAGAAGCTAGCACAAACCGTGTTGGATTTAGAGTTCCAAATACATCTATCAATATAGGAGAAAACAGAGTGAAACCTAAAAATTCAAACTGTTACTGGAAACGAACGCTTCAACATAGAAGAACGAAATTTGGGGAACCAAGTCGCCTTAGTGTACTGATCATTACCTGAAAGTATCATCCAGTTTGGGTGAAAAAATATTTGCTGAGATTTCTGGAGATTCGTAATTTTGGGAAGCTTGGCAACCCCTTTCCATGAAAGTGTTTCTCGCCAGTCACTGCTTAGGGCTACATCAAGAGGAAACAAAACATAGAGATAGAACGTGAAACTATTGTGTCAAGTTTCAAGAAGCTAGCACAAACCGTGTTGGATTTAGAGTTCCAATTACATCTATCAATATAGGAGAAAACAGAGTGAAACCTAAAAATTCAAACTGTTACTGGAAACGAACGCTTCAACATAGAAGAACGAAAGTTGGGGAACCAAGTCGCCTAGTGTACTGATCATTACCTGAAAGTATCATCCAGTTTGGGAGAAAAAATATTTGCTGAGATTTCTGGAGATTCGTAATTTTGGGAAGCTTGGCAACCCCTTTCCATGAAAGTGTTTCTCGCCAGTCACTGCTTAGGGCTACATCAAGAGGAAACAAAACATAGAGATAGAACGTGAAACTACTTTTTTGTGTCAAGTTTCAAGAAGCTAGCACAAACCGTGTTGGATTTAGAGTTCCAAATACATCTATCAATACAGGAGAAAACAGAGTGAAACCTAAAAATTCAAACTGTTAGTGGAAACGAACGCTTCAACATAGAGTACGAAATTTGGGGAACCAAGTCGCCTTAGTTTACTGATCATTACCTGAAAGTATCATCCAGTTTGGGTGAAAAAATATTTGCTGAGATTTCTGGAGATTCGTAATTTTGGGAAGCTTGGCAACCCCTTTCCATGAAAGTGTTTCTCGCCAGTCACTGCTTAGGGCTACATCAAGAGGAAACAAAACATAGAGATAGAACGTGAAACTACTTCATTGTGTCAAGTTTCAAGAAGCTAGCACAAACCGTGTTGGATTTAGAGTTCCAAATACATCTATCAATATAGGAGAAAACAGAGTGAAACCTAAAAATTCAAACTGTTACTGGAAACGAACGCTTCAACATAGAAGAACGAAATTTGGGGAACCAAGTCGCCTTAGTTTATTGATCATTACCTGAAAGTATCATCCAGATTGGGTGAAAAAATATTTGCTGAGATTTCTGGAGATTCGTAATTTTGGGAAGCTTGGCAACCCCTTTCCATGAAAGTGTTTCTCGCCAGTCACTGCTTAGGGCTACATCAAGAGGAAACAAAACATAGAGATAGAACGTGAAACTACTTCATTGTGTCAAGTTTCAAGAAGCTAGCACAAACCGTGTTGGATTTAGAGTTCCAAATACATCTATCAATATAGGAGAAAACAGAGTGAAACCTAAAAATTCAAACTGTTACTGGAAACGAACGCTTCAACATAGAAGAACGAAATTTGGGGAACCAAGTCGCCTTAGGGTACTGATCATTACCTGAAAGTATCATCCTGTTTGGGTGAAAAAATATTTGCTGTGATTTCTGGAGATTCGTAATTTTGGGAAGCTTGGCAACCCCTTTCCATGAAAGTGTTTCTCGCCAGTCACTGCTTAGGGCTACATCAAGAGGAAACAAAACATAGAGATAGAACGTGAAACTATTGTGTCAAGTTTCAAGAAGCTAGCACAAACCGTGTTGGATTTAGAGTTCCAAATACATCTATCAATATAGGAGAAAACAGAGTGAAACCTAAAAATTCAAACTGTTAGTGGAAACGAACGCTTCAACATAGAAGAACGAAATTTGGGGAACCAAGTCGCCTTAGTGTACTGATCATTACCTGAAAGTATCATCCAGTTTGGGTGAAAAAATATTTGCTGAGATTTCTGGAGATTCGTAATTTTTGGAAGCTTGGCAACCCCATTCATTGAAAGTGTTTCTCGCCAGTCACTGCTTAGGGCTACATCAAGAGGAAACAAAACATAGAGATAGAACGTGAAACTACATTATTGTGTCAAGTTTCAAGAAGCTAGCACAAACCGTGTTGGATTTAGAGTTCCAAATACGTCTATCAATATAGGAGAAAACAGAGTGAACCCTAAAAATTCAAACTGTTAGTGGAAACGAACGCTTCAACATAGAAGAACGAAATTTGGGGAACCAAGTCGCCTCAGTGTACTGATCATTACCTGAAAGTATCATCCATTTTGGGTGAAAAAATATTTGCTGTGATTTCTGGAGATTCGTAATTTTGGGAAGCTTGGCAATCCCTTTCCATGAAAGTGTTTCTCGCCAGTCACTGCTTAGGGCTAAATCAAGAGGAAACAAAACATAGAGATAGAACATGAAGCTACTTTATTGTGTCAAGTTTCAAGAAGCTAGCACAAACCGTGTTGGATTTAGAGTTCCAAATACATCTATCAATATAGGAGAAAACAGAGTGAAACCTAAAAATTCAAACTGTTACTGGAAACGAACGCTTCAACATAGAAGAACGAAATTTGGGGAACCAAGTCGCCTTAGTGTACTGATCATTACCTGAAAGTATCATCCAGTTTGGGTGAAAAAATATTTGCTGAGATTTCTGGAGATTCGTAATTTTGGGAAGCTTGGCAACCCCTTTCCATGAAAGTGTTTCTCGCCAGTCACTGCTTAGGGCTACATCAAGAGGAAACAAAACATAGAGATAGAACGTGAAACTACTTCATTGTGTCAAGTTTCAAGAAGCTAGCACAAACCGTGTTGGATTTAGAGTTCCAAATACATCTATCAATATAGGAGAAAACAGAGTGAAACCTAAAAATTCAAACTGTTACTGGAAACGAACGCTTCAACATAGAAGAACGAAATTTGGGGAACCAAGTCGCCTTAGTGTACTGATCATTGCCTGAAAGTATCATCCAGTTTGGGTGAAAAAATATTTGCTGAGATTTCTGGAGATTCGTAATTTTGGGAAGCTTGGCAACCCCTTTCCATGAAAGTGTTTCTCGCCAGTCACTGCTTAGGGCTACATCAAGAGGAAACAAAACATAGAGATAGAACGTGAAACTATTGTGTCAAGTTTCAAGAAGCTAGCACAAACCGTGTTGGATTTAGAGTTCCAAATACATCTATCAATATAGGAGAAAACAGAGTGAAACCTTAAAATTCAAACTGTCAGTGGAAACGAACGCTTCAACATAGAAGAACGAAATTTGGGGAACCAAGTCGCCTTAGTGTACTGATCATTACCTGAAAGTATCATCCAGTTTGGGTGAAAAAATATTTGCTGAGATTTCTGGAGATTCGTAATTTTTGGAAGCTTGGCAACCCCATTCATTGAAAGTGTTTCTCGCCAGTCACTGCTTAGGGCTACATCAAGAGGAAACAAAACATAGAGATAGAACGTGAAACTACATTATTGTGTCAAGTTTCAAGAAGCTAGCACAAACCGTGTTGGATTTAGAGTTCCAAATACATCTATCAATATAGGAGAAAACAGAGTGAAACCTAAAAATTCAAACTGTTAGTGGAAACGAACGCTTCAACATAGAAGAACGAAATTTGGGGAACCAAGTCGCCTTAGTTTATTGATCATTACCTGAAAGTATCATCCAGATTGGGTGAAAAAATATTTGCTGAGATTTCTGGAGATTCGTAATTTTGGGAAGCCTGGCAACCCCTTTCCATGAAAGTGTTTCTCGCCAGTCACTGCTTAGGGCTACATCAAGAGGAAACAAAACATAGAGATAGAACGTGAAACTACTTCATTGTGTCAAGTTTCAAGAAGCTAGCACAAACCGTGTTGGATTTAGAGTTCCAAATACATCTATCAATATAGGAGAAAACAGAGTGAAACATAAAATTCAAACTGTTACTGGAAACGAACGCTTCAACATAGAAGAACGAAATTTGGGGAACCAAGTCGCCTTAGGGTACTGATCATTACCTGAAAGTATCATCCTGTTTGGGTGAAAAAATATTTGCTGAGATTTCTGGAGATTCGTAATTTTGGGAAGCTTGGCAACCCCTTTCCATGAAAGTGTTTCTCGCCAGTCACTGCTTAGGGCTACATCAAGAGGAAACAAAACATAGAGATAGAACGTGAAACTATTGTGTCAAGTTTCAAGAAGCTAGCACAAACCGTGTTGGATTTAGAGTTCCAAATACATCTATCAATATAGGAGAAAACAGAGTGAAACCTAAAAATTCAAACTGTTACTGGAAACGAACGCTTCAACGTAGATGAACGAAATTTGGGGAACCAAGTCGCCTTAGTGTACTGATCATTACCTGAAAGTATCATCCAGTTTGGGTGAAAAAATATTTGCTGAGATTTCTGGAGATTCGTAATTTTTGGAAGCTTGGCAACCCCTTTCCATGAAAGTGTTTCTCGCCAGTCACTGCTTAGGGCTACATCAAGAGGAAACAAAACATAGAGATAGAACGTGGAACTACTTTTTTGTGTCAAGTTTCAAGAAGCTAGCACAAACCGTGTTGGATTTAGTGTTCCAAATATATCTATCAATATAGGAGAAAACAGAGTGAACCCTAAAAATTCAAACTGTTACTGGAAACGAACGCTTCAACATAGAAGAACGAAATTTGGGGAACCAAGTCGCCTCAGTGTACTGATCATTACCTGAAAGTATCATCCATTTTGGGTGAAAAAATATTTGCTGTGATTTCTGGAGATTCGTAATTTTGGGAAGCTTGGCAACCCCTTTCCATGAAAGTGTTTCTCGCCAGTCACTGCTTAGGGCTACATCAAGAGGAAACAAAACATAGAGATAGAACGTGGAACTACTTTTTTGTGTCAAGTTTCAAGAAGCTAGCACAAACCGTGTTGGATTTAGTGTTCCAAATATATCTATCAATATAGGAGAAAACAGAGTGAAACCTAAAAATTCAAACTGTTAGTGGAAACGAACGCTTCAATATAGAGAACGAAATGTGGGGAACCAAGTCGCCTTAGGGTACTGATCATTACCTGAAAGTATCATCCAGTTTGGGTGAAAAAATATTTGCTGAGATTTCTGGAGATTCGTAATTTTGGGAAGCTTGGCAACCCCTTTCCATGAAAGTGTTTCTCGCCAGTCACTGCTTAGGGCTACATCCAGAGGAAACAAAACATAGAGATAGAACGTGAAGCTACTTTATTGTGTCAAGTTTCAAGAAGCTAGCACAAACCGTGTTGGATTTAGAGTTCCAAATACATCTATCAATATAGGAGAAAACAGAGTGAAACCTAAAAATTCAAACTGTTACTGGAAACGAACGCTTCAACATAGAAGAACGAAATTTGGGGAACCAAGTCGCCTTAGTGTACTTATCATTACCTGAAAGTATCATCCAGTTTGGGTGAAAAAATATTTGCTGAGATTTCTGGAGATTCGTAATTTTGGGAAGCTTGGCAACCCCTTTCCATGAAAGTGTTTCTCGCCAGTCACTGCTTAGGGCTACATCAAGACGAAACAAAACATAGAGATAGAACGTGAAACTACTTTTTTGTGTCAAGTTTCAAGAAGCTAGCACAAACCGTGTTGGATTTAGAGTTCCAAATACATCTATCAATATAGGAGAAAACAGAGTGAAACCTAAAAATTCAAACTGTTACTGGAAACGAACGCTTCAACATAGAAGAACGAAATTTGGGGAACCAAGTCACCGTAGGGTACTGATCATTACCTGAAAGTATCATCCAGTTTGGGTGAAAAAATATTTGCTGAGATTTCTGGAGATTCGTAATTTTGGGAAGCTTGGCAACCCCTTTCCATGAAAGTGTTTCTCGCCAGTCACTGCTTAGGGCTACATCAAGAGGAAACAAAATATAGAGATAGAACGTGAAACTACTTTATTGTGTCAAGTTTCAAGAAGCTAGCACAAACCGTGTTGGATTTAGAGTTCCAAATACATCTATCAATATAGGAGAAAACAGAGTGAAACCTAAAAATTCAAACTGTTACTGGAAACGAACGCTTCAACATAGAAGAACGAAAGTTGGGGAACCAAGTCGCCTAGTGTACTGATCATTACCTGAAAGTATCATCCAGTTTGGGAGAAAAAATATTTGCTGAGATTTCTGGAGATTCGTAATTTTGGGAAGCTTGGCAACCCCTTTCCTTGAAAGTGTTTCTCGCCAGTCACTGCTTAGGGCTACATCAAGAGGAAACAAAACATAGAGATAGAACGTGAAACTATTGTGTCAAGTTTCAAGAAGCTAGCACAAACCGTGTTGGATTTAGAGTTCCAATTACATCTATCAATATAGGAGAAAACAGAGTGAAACCTAAAAATTCAAACTGTTACTGGAAACGAACGCTTCAACATAGAAGAACGAAAGTTGGGGAACCAAGTCGCCTAGTGTACTGATCATTACCTGAAAGTATCATCCAGTTTGGGAGAAAAAATATTTGCTGAGATTTCTGGAGATTCGTAATTTTGGGAAGCTTGGCAACCCCTTTCCATGAAAGTGTTTCTCGCCAGTCACTGCTTAGGGCTACATCAAGAGGAAACAAAACATAGAGATAGAACGTGAAACTACTTTTTTGTGTCAAGTTTCAAGAAGCTAGCACAAACCGTGTTGGATTTAGAGTTCCAAATACATCTATCAATACAGGAGAAAACAGAGTGAAACCTAAAAATTCAAACTGTTAGTGGAAACGAACGCTTCAACATAGAGTACGAAATTTGGGGAACCAAGTCGCCTTAGTTTACTGATCATTACCTGAAAGTATCATCCAGTTTGGGTGAAAAAATATTTGCTGAGATTTCTGGAGATTCGTAATTTTGGGAAGCTTGGCAACCCCTTTCCATGAAAGTGTTTCTCGCCAGTCACTGCTTAGGGCTACATCAAGAGGAAACAAAACATAGAGATAGAACGTGAAACTACTTCATTGTGTCAAGTTTCAAGAAGCTAGCACAAACCGTGTTGGATTTAGAGTTCCAAATACATCTATCAATATAGGAGAAAACAGAGTGAAACCTAAAAATTCAAACTGTTACTGGAAACGAACGCTTCAACATAGAAGAACGAAATTTGGGGAACCAAGTCGCCTTAGTTTATTGATCATTACCTGAAAGTATCATCCAGATTGGGTGAAAAAATATTTGCTGAGATTTCTGGAGATTCGTAATTTTGGGAAGCTTGGCAACCCCTTTCCATGAAAGTGTTTCTCGCCAGTCACTGCTTAGGGCTACATCAAGAGGAAACAAAACATAGAGATAGAACGTGAAACTACTTCATTGTGTCAAGTTTCAAGAAGCTAGCACAAACCGTGTTGGATTTAGAGTTCCAAATACATCTATCAATATAGGAGAAAACAGAGTGAAACCTAAAAATTCAAACTGTTACTGGAAACGAACGCTTCAACATAGAAGAACGAAATTTGGGGAACCAAGTCGCCTTAGGGTACTGATCATTACCTGAAAGTATCATCCTGTTTGGGTGAAAAAATATTTGCTGAGATTTCTGGAGATTCGTAATTTTGGGAAGCTTGGCAACCCCTTTCCATGAAAGTGTTTCTCGCCAGTCACTGCTTAGGGCTACATCAAGAGGAAACAAAACATAGAGATAGAACGTGAAACTATTGTGTCAAGTTTCAAGAAGCTAGCACAAACCGTGTTGGATTTAGAGTTCCAAATACATCTATCAATATAGGAGAAAACAGAGTGAAACCTAAAAATTCAAACTGTTAGTGGAAACGAACGCTTCAACATAGAAGAACGAAATTTGGGGAACCAAGTCGCCTTAGTGTACTGATCATTACCTGAAAGTATCATCCAGTTTGGGTGAAAAAATATTTGCTGAGATTTCTGGAGATTCGTAATTTTTGGAAGCTTGGCAACCCCATTCATTGAAAGTGTTTCTCGCCAGTCACTGCTTAGGGCTACATCAAGAGGAAACAAAACATAGAGATAGAACGTGAAACTACATTATTGTGTCAAGTTTCAAGAAGCTAGCACAAACCGTGTTGGATTTAGAGTTCCAAATACGTCTATCAATATAGGAGAAAACAGAGTGAACCCTAAAAATTCAAACTGTTAGTGGAAACGAACGCTTCAACATAGAAGAACGAAATTTGGGGAACCAAGTCGCCTCAGTGTACTGATCATTACCTGAAAGTATCATCCATTTTGGGTGAAAAAATATTTGCTGTGATTTCTGGAGATTCGTAATTTTGGGAAGCTTGGCAATCCCTTTCCATGAAAGTGTTTCTCGCCAGTCACTGCTTAGGGCTAAATCAAGAGGAAACAAAACATAGAGATAGAACATGAAGCTACTTTATTGTGTCAAGTTTCAAGAAGCTAGCACAAACCGTGTTGGATTTAGAGTTCCAAATACATCTATCAATATAGGAGAAAACAGAGTGAAACCTAAAAATTCAAACTGTTACTGGAAACGAACGCTTCAACATAGAAGAACGAAATTTGGGGAACCAAGTCGCCTTAGTGTACTGATCATTACCTGAAAGTATCATCCAGTTTGGGTGAAAAAATATTTGCTGAGATTTCTGGAGATTCGTAATTTTGGGAAGCTTGGCAACCCCTTTCCATGAAAGGGTTTCTCGCCAGTCACTGCTTAGGGCTACATCAAGAGGAAACAAAACATAGAGATAGAACGTGAAACTACTTCATTGTGTCAAGTTTCAAGAAGCTAGCACAAACCGTGTTGGATTTAGAGTTCCAAATACATCTATCAATATAGGAGAAAACAGAGTGAAACCTAAAAATTCAAACTGTTACTGGAAACGAACGCTTCAACATAGAAGAACGAAATTTGGGGAACCAAGTCGCCTTAGTGTACTGATCATTGCCTGAAAGTATCATCCAGTTTGGGTGAAAAAATATTTGCTGAGATTTCTGGAGATTCGTAATTTTGGGAAGCTTGGCAACCCCTTTCCATGAAAGTGTTTCTCGCCAGTCACTGCTTAGGGCTACATCAAGAGGAAACAAAACATAGAGATAGAACGTGAAACTATTGTGTCAAGTTTCAAGAAGCTAGCACAAACCGTGTTGGATTTAGAGTTCCAAATACATCTATCAATATAGGAGAAAACAGAGTGAAACCTTAAAATTCAAACTGTCAGTGGAAACGAACGCTTCAACATAGAAGAACGAAATTTGGGGAACCAAGTCGCCTTAGTGTACTGATCATTACCTGAAAGTATCATCCAGTTTGGGTGAAAAAATATTTGCTGAGATTTCTGGAGATTCGTAATTTTTGGAAGCTTGGCAACCCCATTCATTGAAAGTGTTTCTCGCCAGTCACTGCTTAGGGCTACATCAAGAGGAAACAAAACATAGAGATAGAACGTGAAACTACATTATTGTGTCAAGTTTCAAGAAGCTAGCACAAACCGTGTTGGATTTAGAGTTCCAAATACATCTATCAATATAGGAGAAAACAGAGTGAAACCTAAAAATTCAAACTGTTAGTGGAAACGAACGCTTCAACATAGAAGAACGAAATTTGGGGAACCAAGTCGCCTTAGTTTATTGATCATTACCTGAAAGTATCATCCAGATTGGGTGAAAAAATATTTGCTGAGATTTCTGGAGATTCGTAATTTTGGGAAGCCTGGCAACCCCTTTCCATGAAAGTGTTTCTCGCCAGTCACTGCTTAGGGCTACATCAAGAGGAAACAAAACATAGAGATAGAACGTGAAACTACTTCATTGTGTCAAGTTTCAAGAAGCTAGCACAAACCGTGTTGGATTTAGAGTTCCAAATACATCTATCAATATAGGAGAAAACAGAGTGAAACCTAAAAATTCAAACTGTTACTGGAAACGAACGCTTCAACATAGAAGAACGAAATTTGGGGAACCAAGTCGCCTTAGGGTACTGATCATTACCTGAAAGTATCATCCTGTTTGGGTGAAAAAATATTTGCTGAGATTTCTGGAGATTCGTAATTTTGGGAAGCTTGGCAACCCCTTTCCATGAAAGTGTTTCTCGCCAGTCACTGCTTAGGGCTACATCAAGAGGAAACAAAACATAGAGATAGAACGTGAAACTATTGTGTCAAGTTTCAAGAAGCTAGCACAAACCGTGTTGGATTTAGAGTTCCAAATACATCTATCAATATAGGAGAAAACAGAGTGAAACCTAAAAATTCAAACTGTTACTGGAAACGAACGCTTCAACGTAGATGAACGAAATTTGGGGAACCAAGTCGCCTTAGTGTACTGATCATTACCTGAAAGTATCATCCAGTTTGGGTGAAAAAATATTTGCTGAGATTTCTGGAGATTCGTAATTTTTGGAAGCTTGGCAACCCCTTTCCATGAAAGTGTTTCTCGCCAGTCACTGCTTAGGGCTACATCAAGAGGAAACAAAACATAGAGATAGAACGTGGAACTACTTTTTTGTGTCAAGTTTCAAGAAGCTAGCACAAACCGTGTTGGATTTAGTGTTCCAAATATATCTATCAATATAGGAGAAAACAGAGTGAACCCTAAAAATTCAAACTGTTACTGGAAACGAACGCTTCAACATAGAAGAACGAAATTTGGGGAACCAAGTCGCCTCAGTGTACTGATCATTACCTGAAAGTATCATCCATTTTGGGTGAAAAAATATTTGCTGTGATTTCTGGAGATTCGTAATTTTGGGAAGCTTGGCAACCCCTTTCCATGAAAGTGTTTCTCGCCAGTCACTGCTTAGGGCTACATCAAGAGGAAACAAAACATAGAGATAGAACGTGGAACTACTTTTTTGTGTCAAGTTTCAAGAAGCTAGCACAAACCGTGTTGGATTTAGTGTTCCAAATATATCTATCAATATAGGAGAAAACAGAGTGAAACCTAAAAATTCAAACTGTTAGTGGAAACGAACGCTTCAATATAGAGAACGAAATGTGGGGAACCAAGTCGCCTTAGGGTACTGATCATTACCTGAAAGTATCATCCAGTTTGGGTGAAAAAATATTTGCTGAGATTTCTGGAGATTCGTAATTTTGGGAAGCTTGGCAACCCCTTTCCATGAAAGTGTTTCTCGCCAGTCACTGCTTAGGGCTACATCCAGAGGAAACAAAACATAGAGATAGAACGTGAAGCTACTTTATTGTGTCAAGTTTCAAGAAGCTAGCACAAACCGTGTTGGATTTAGAGTTCCAAATACATCTATCAATATAGGAGAAAACAGAGTGAAACCTAAAAATTCAAACTGTTACTGGAAACGAACGCTTCAACATAGAAGAACGAAATTTGGGGAACCAAGTCGCCTTAGTGTACTTATCATTACCTGAAAGTATCATCCAGTTTGGGTGAAAAAATATTTGCTGAGATTTCTGGAGATTCGTAATTTTGGGAAGCTTGGCAACCCCTTTCCATGAAAGTGTTTCTCGCCAGTCACTGCTTAGGGCTACATCAAGACGAAACAAAACATAGAGATAGAACGTGAAACTACTTTTTTGTGTCAAGTTTCAAGAAGCTAGCACAAACCGTGTTGGATTTAGAGTTCCAAATACATCTATCAATATAGGAGAAAACAGAGTGAAACCTAAAAATTCAAACTGTTACTGGAAACGAACGCTTCAACATAGAAGAACGAAATTTGGGGAACCAAGTCGCCGTAGGGTACTGATCATTACCTGAAAGTATCATCCAGTTTGGGTGAAAAAATATTTGCTGAGATTTCTGGAGATTCGTAATTTTGGGAAGCTTGGCAACCCCTTTCCATGAAAGTGTTTCTCGCCAGTCACTGCTTAGGGCTACATCAAGAGGAAACAAAATATAGAGATAGAACGTGAAACTACTTTATTGTGTCAAGTTTCAAGAAGCTAGCACAAACCGTGTTGGATTTAGAGTTCCAAATACATCTATCAATATAGGAGAAAACAGAGTGAAACCTAAAAATTCAAACTGTTACTGGAAACGAACGCTTCAACATAGAAGAACGAAAGTTGGGGAACCAAGTCGCCTAGTGTACTGATCATTACCTGAAAGTATCATCCAGTTTGGGAGAAAAAATATTTGCTGAGATTTCTGGAGATTCGTAATTTTGGGAAGCTTGGCAACCCCTTTCCATGAAAGTGTTTCTCGCCAGTCACTGCTTAGGGCTACATCAAGAGGAAACAAAACATAGAGATAGAACGTGAAACTACTTTTTTGTGTCAAGTTTCAAGAAGCTAGCACAAACCGTGTTGGATTTAGAGTTCCAAATACATCTATCAATACAGGAGAAAACAGAGTGAAACCTAAAAATTCAAACTGTTAGTGGAAACGAACGCTTCAACATAGAGTACGAAATTTGGGGAACCAAGTCGCCTTAGTTTACTGATCATTACCTGAAAGTATCATCCAGTTTGGGTGAAAAAATATTTGCTGAGATTTCTGGAGATTCGTAATTTTGGGAAGCTTGGCAACCCCTTTCCATGAAAGTGTTTCTCGCCAGTCACTGCTTAGGGCTACATCAAGAGGAAACAAAACATAGAGATAGAACGTGAAACTACTTCATTGTGTCAAGTTTCAAGAAGCTAGCACAAACCGTGTTGGATTTAGAGTTCCAAATACATCTATCAATATAGGAGAAAACAGAGTGAAACCTAAAAATTCAAACTGTTACTGGAAACGAACGCTTCAACATAGAAGAACGAAATTTGGGGAACCAAGTCGCCTTAGTGTACTTATCATTACCTGAAAGTATCATCCAGTTTGGGTGAAAAAATATTTGCTGAGATTTCTGGAGATTCGTAATTTTGGGAAGCTTGGCAACCCCTTTCCATGAAAGTGTTTCTCGCCAGTCACTGCTTAGGGCTACATCAAGACGAAACAAAACATAGAGATAGAACGTGAAACTACTTTTTTGTGTCAAGTTTCAAGAAGCTAGCACAAACCGTGTTGGATTTAGAGTTCCAAATACATCTATCAATATAGGAGAAAACAGAGTGAAACCTAAAAATTCAAACTGTTAGTGGAAACGAACGCTTCAACATAGAGAACGAAATTTGGGGAACCAAGTCTCCTTAGTTTACTGATCATTACCTGAAAGTATCATCCAGTTTGGGTGAAAAAATATTTGCTGAGATTTCTGGAGATTCGTAATTTTGGGAAGCTTGGCAACCCCTTTCCATGAAAGTGTTTCTCGCCAGTCACTGCTTAGGGCTACATCAAGAGGAAACAAAACATAGAGATAGAACGTGAAGCTACTTTATTGTGTCAAGTTTCAAGAAGCTAGCACAAACCGTGTTGGATTTAGAGTTCCAAATACATCTATCAATATAGGAGAAAACAGAGTGAAACCTAAAAATTCAAACTGTTACTGGAAACGAACGCTTCAACATAGAAGAACGAAATTTGGGGAACCAAGTCACCTTAGTGTACTGATCATTACCTGAAAGTATCATCCAGTTTGGGTGAAAAAATATTTGCTGAGATTTCTGGAGATTCGTAATTTTGGGAAGCTTGGCAACGCCTTTCCATGAAAGTGTTTCTCGCCAGTCACTGCTTAGGGCTACATCAAGAGGAAACAAAACATAGAGATAGAACGTGAACCTATTGTGTCAAGTTTCAAGAAGCTAGCACAAACCGTGTTGGATTTAGAGTTCCAAATACATCTATCAATATAGGAGAAAACAGAGTGAAACCTAAAAATTCAAACTGTTAGTGGAAACGAACGCTTCAACATAGAAGAACGAAATTTGGGGAACCAAGTCGCCTTAGTGTACTGATCATTACCTGAAAGTATCATCCAGTTTGGGTGAAAAAATATTTGCTGAGATTTCTGGAGATTCGTAATTTTTGGAAGCTTGGCAACCCCATTCATTGAAAGTGTTTCTCGCCAGTCACTGCTTAGGGCTACATCAAGAGGAAACAAAACATAGAGATACAACGTGAAACTACATTATTGTGTCAAGTTTCAAGAAGCTAGCACAAACCGTGTTGGATTTAGAGTTCCAAATACATCTATCAATATAGGAGAAAACAGAGTGAAACCTAAAAATTCAAACTGTTACTGGAAACGAACGCTTCAACATAGAAGAACGAAATTTGGGGAACCAAGTCGCCTTAGTTTATTGATCATTACCTGAAAGTATCATCCAGATTGGGTGAAAAAATATTTGCTGAGATTTCTGGAGATTCGTAATTTTGGGAAGCTTGGCAACCCCTTTCCATGAAAGTGTTTCTCGCCAGTCACTGCTTAGGGCTACATCAAGAGGAAACAAAACATAGAGATAGAACGTGAAACTACTTCATTGTGTCAAGTTTCAAGAAGCTAGCACAAACCGTGTTGGATTTAGAGTTCCAAATACATCTATCAATATAGGAGAAAACAGAGTGAAACCTAAAAATTCAAACTGTTACTGGAAACGAACGCTTCAACATAGAAGAACGAAATTTGGGGAACCAAGTCGCCTTAGGGTACTGATCATTACCTGAAAGTATCATCCAGTTTGGGTGAAAAAATATTTGCTGAGATTTCTGGAGATTCGTAATTTTGGGAAGCTTGGCAACCCCTTTCCATGAAAGTGTTTCTCGCCAGTCACTGCTTAGGGCTACATCAAGAGGAAACAAAACATAGAGATAGAACGTGAAACTATTGTGTCAAGTTTCAAGAAGCTAGCACAAACCGTGTTGGATTTAGAGTTCCAAATACATCTATCAATATAGGAGAAAACAGAGTGAAACCTAAAAATTCAAACTGTTAGTGGAAACGAACGCTTCAACATAGAAGAACGAAATTTGGGGAACCAAGTCGCCTTAGTGTACTGATCATTACCTGAAAGTATCATCCAGTTTGGGTGAAAAAATATTTGCTGAGATTTCTGGAGATTCGTAATTTTTGGAAGCTTGGCAACCCCATTCATTGAAAGTGTTTCTCGCCAGTCACTGCTTAGGGCTACATCAAGAGGAAACAAAACATAGAGATAGAACGTGAAACTACATTATTGTGTCAAGTTTCAAGAAGCTAGCACAAACCGTGTTGGATTTAGAGTTCCAAATACATCTATCAATATAGGAGAAAACAGAGTGAAACCTAAAAATTCAAACTGTTACTGGAAACGAACGCTTCAACATAGAAGAACGAAATTTGGGGAACCAAGTCGCCTTAGTGTACTGATCATTACCTGAAAGTATCATCCAGTTTGGGTGAAAAAATATTTGCTGAGATTTCTGGAGATTCGTAATTTTGGGAAGCTTGGCAACCCCTTTCCATGAAAGTGTTTCTCGCCAGTCACTGCTTAGGGCTACATCAAGAGGAAACAAAACATAGAGATAGAACGTGAAACTATTGTGTCAAGTTTCAAGAAGCTAGCACAAACCGTGTTGGATTTAGAGTTCCAAATACATCTATCAATATAGGAGAAAACAGAGTGAAACCTAAAAATTCAAACTGTCAGTGGAAACGAACGCTTCAACATAGAAGAACGAAATTTGGGGAACCAAGTCGCCTTAGTGTACTGATCATTACCTGAAAGTATCATCCAGTTTGGGTGAAAAAATATTTGCTGAGATTTCTGGAGATTCGTAATTTTTGGAAGCTTGGCAACCCCATTCATTGAAAGTGTTTCTCGCCAGTCACTGCTTAGGGCTACATCAAGAGGAAACAAAACATAGAGATAGAACGTGAAACTACATTATTGTGTCAAGTTTCAAGAAGCTAGCACAAACCGTGTTGGATTTAGAGTTCCAAATACATCTATCAATATAGGAGAAAACAGAGTGAAACCTAAAAATTCAAACTGTTACTGGAAACGAACGCTTCAACATAGAAGAACGAAATTTGGGGAACCAAGTCGCCTTAGTTTATTGATCATTACCTGAAAGTATCATCCAGATTGGGTGAAAAAATATTTGCTGAGATTTCTGGAGATTCGTAATTTTGGGAAGCTTGGCAACCCCTTTCCATGAAAGTGTTTCTCGCCAGTCACTGCTTAGGGCTACATCAAGAGGAAACAAAACATAGAGATAGAACGTGAAACTACTTTATTGAGTCAAGTTTCAAGAAGCTAGCACAAACCGTGTTGGATTTAGAGTTCCAAATACGTCTATCAATATAGGAGAAAACAGAGTGAACCCTAAAAATTCAAACTGTTACTGGAAACGAACGCTTCAACATAGAAGAACGAAAGTTGGGGAACCAAGTCGCCTAGTGTACTGATCATTACCTGAAAGTATCATCCAGTTTGGGAGAAAAAATATTTGCTGAGATTTCTGGAGATTCGTAATTTTGGGAAGCTTGGCAACCCCTTTCCATGAAAGTGTTTCTCGCCAGTCACTGCTTAGGGCTACATCAAGAGGAAACAAAATATAGAGATAGAACGTGAAACTACTTTATTGTGTCAAGTTTCAAGAAGCTAGCACAAACCGTGTTGGATTTAGAGTTCCAAATACATCTATCAATATAGGAGAAAACAGAGTGAAACCTAAAAATTCAAACTGTTACTGGAAACGAACGCTTCAACATAGAAGAACGAAAGTTGGGGAACCAAGTCGCCTAGTGTACTGATCATTACCTGAAAGTATCATCCAGTTTGGGAGAAAAAATATTTGCTGAGATTTCTGGAGATTCGTAATTTTGGGAAGCTTGGCAACCCCTTTCCATGAAAGTGTTTCTCGCCAGTCACTGCTTAGGGCTACATCAAGAGGAAACAAAACATAGAGATAGAACGTGAAACTACTTTTTTGTGTCAAGTTTCAAGAAGCTAGCACAAACCGTGTTGGATTTAGAGTTCCAAATACATCTATCAATACAGGAGAAAACAGAGTGAAACCTAAAAATTCAAACTGTTAGTGGAAACGAACGCTTCAACATAGAGTACGAAATTTGGGGAACCAAGTCGCCTTAGTTTACTGATCATTACCTGAAAGTATCATCCAGTTTGGGTGAAAAAATATTTGCTGAGATTTCTGGAGATTCGTAATTTTGGGAAGCTTGGCAACCCCTTTCCATGAAAGTGTTTCTCGCCAGTCACTGCTTAGGGCTACATCAAGAGGAAACAAAACATAGAGATAGAACGTGAAACTACTTCATTGTGTCAAGTTTCAAGAAGCTAGCACAAACCGTGTTGGATTTAGAGTTCCAAATACATCTATCAATATAGGAGAAAACAGAGTGAAACCTAAAAATTCAAACTGTTACTGGAAACGAACGCTTCAACATAGAAGAACGAAATTTGGGGAACCAAGTCGCCTTAGTGTACTTATCATTACCTGAAAGTATCATCCAGTTTGGGTGAAAAAATATTTGCTGAGATTTCTGGAGATTCGTAATTTTGGGAAGCTTGGCAACCCCTTTCCATGAAAGTGTTTCTCGCCAGTCACTGCTTAGGGCTACATCAAGACGAAACAAAACATAGAGATAGAACGTGAAACTACTTTTTTGTGTCAAGTTTCAAGAAGCTAGCACAAACCGTGTTGGATTTAGAGTTCCAAATACATCTATCAATATAGGAGAAAACAGAGTGAAACCTAAAAATTCAAACTGTTAGTGGAAACGAACGCTTCAACATAGAGAACGAAATTTGGGGAACCAAGTCTCCTTAGTTTACTGATCATTACCTGAAAGTATCATCCAGTTTGGGTGAAAAAATATTTGCTGAGATTTCTGGAGATTCGTAATTTTGGGAAGCTTGGCAACCCCTTTCCATGAAAGTGTTTCTCGCCAGTCACTGCTTAGGGCTACATCAAGAGGAAACAAAACATAGAGATAGAACGTGAAGCTACTTTATTGTGTCAAGTTTCAAGAAGCTAGCACAAACCGTGTTGGATTTAGAGTTCCAAATACATCTATCAATATAGGAGAAAACAGAGTGAAACCTAAAAATTCAAACTGTTACTGGAAACGAACGCTTCAACATAGAAGAACGAAATTTGGGGAACCAAGTCACCTTAGTGTACTGATCATTACCTGAAAGTATCATCCAGTTTGGGTGAAAAAATATTTGCTGAGATTTCTGGAGATTCGTAATTTTGGGAAGCTTGGCAACGCCTTTCCATGAAAGTGTTTCTCGCCAGTCACTGCTTAGGGCTACATCAAGAGGAAACAAAACATAGAGATAGAACGTGAACCTATTGTGTCAAGTTTCAAGAAGCTAGCACAAACCGTGTTGGATTTAGAGTTCCAAATACATCTATCAATATAGGAGAAAACAGAGTGAAACCTAAAAATTCAAACTGTTAGTGGAAACGAACGCTTCAACATAGAAGAACGAAATTTGGGGAACCAAGTCGCCTTAGTGTACTGATCATTACCTGAAAGTATCATCCAGTTTGGGTGAAAAAATATTTGCTGAGATTTCTGGAGATTCGTAATTTTTGGAAGCTTGGCAACCCCATTCATTGAAAGTGTTTCTCGCCAGTCACTGCTTAGGGCTACATCAAGAGGAAACAAAACATAGAGATAGAACGTGAAACTACATTATTGTGTCAAGTTTCAAGAAGCTAGCACAAACCGTGTTGGATTTAGAGTTCCAAATACATCTATCAATATAGGAGAAAACAGAGTGAAACCTAAAAATTCAAACTGTTACTGGAAACGAACGCTTCAACATAGAAGAACGAAATTTGGGGAACCAAGTCGCCTTAGTTTATTGATCATTACCTGAAAGTATCATCCAGATTGGGTGAAAAAATATTTGCTGAGATTTCTGGAGATTCGTAATTTTGGGAAGCTTGGCAACCCCTTTCCATGAAAGTGTTTCTCGCCAGTCACTGCTTAGGGCTACATCAAGAGGAAACAAAACATAGAGATAGAACGTGAAACTACTTCATTGTGTCAAGTTTCAAGAAGCTAGCACAAACCGTGTTGGATTTAGAGTTCCAAATACATCTATCAATATAGGAGAAAACAGAGTGAAACCTAAAAATTCAAACTGTTACTGGAAACGAACGCTTCAACATAGAAGAACGAAATTTGGGGAACCAAGTCGCCTTAGGGTACTGATCATTACCTGAAAGTATCATCCAGTTTGGGTGAAAAAATATTTGCTGAGATTTCTGGAGATTCGTAATTTTGGGAAGCTTGGCAACCCCTTTCCATGAAAGTGTTTCTCGCCAGTCACTGCTTAGGGCTACATCAAGAGGAAACAAAACATAGAGATAGAACGTGAAACTATTGTGTCAAGTTTCAAGAAGCTAGCACAAACCGTGTTGGATTTAGAGTTCCAAATACATCTATCAATATAGGAGAAAACAGAGTGAAACCTAAAAATTCAAACTGTTAGTGGAAACGAACGCTTCAACATAGAAGAACGAAATTTGGGGAACCAAGTCGCCTTAGTGTACTGATCATTACCTGAAAGTATCATCCAGTTTGGGTGAAAAAATATTTGCTGAGATTTCTGGAGATTCGTAATTTTTGGAAGCTTGGCAACCCCATTCATTGAAAGTGTTTCTCGCCAGTCACTGCTTAGGGCTACATCAAGAGGAAACAAAACATAGAGATAGAACGTGAAACTACATTATTGTGTCAAGTTTCAAGAAGCTAGCACAAACCGTGTTGGATTTAGAGTTCCAAATACATCTATCAATATAGGAGAAAACAGAGTGAAACCTAAAAATTCAAACTGTTACTGGAAACGAACGCTTCAACATAGAAGAACGAAATTTGGGGAACCAAGTCGCCTTAGTGTACTGATCATTACCTGAAAGTATCATCCAGTTTGGGTGAAAAAATATTTGCTGAGATTTCTGGAGATTCGTAATTTTGGGAAGCTTGGCAACCCCTTTCCATGAAAGTGTTTCTCGCCAGTCACTGCTTAGGGCTACATCAAGAGGAAACAAAACATAGAGATAGAACGTGAAACTATTGTGTCAAGTTTCAAGAAGCTAGCACAAACCGTGTTGGATTTAGAGTTCCAAATACATCTATCAATATAGGAGAAAACAGAGTGAAACCTAAAAATTCAAACTGTCAGTGGAAACGAACGCTTCAACATAGAAGAACGAAATTTGGGGAACCAAGTCGCCTTAGTGTACTGATCATTACCTGAAAGTATCATCCAGTTTGGGTGAAAAAATATTTGCTGAGATTTCTGGAGATTCGTAATTTTTGGAAGCTTGGCAACCCCATTCATTGAAAGTGTTTCTCGCCAGTCACTGCTTAGGGCTACATCAAGAGGAAACAAAACATAGAGATAGAACGTGAAACTACATTATTGTGTCAAGTTTCAAGAAGCTAGCACAAACCGTGTTGGATTTAGAGTTCCAAATACATCTATCAATATAGGAGAAAACAGAGTGAAACCTAAAAATTCAAACTGTTACTGGAAACGAACGCTTCAACATAGAAGAACGAAATTTGGGGAACCAAGTCGCCTTAGTTTATTGATCATTACCTGAAAGTATCATCCAGATTGGGTGAAAAAATATTTGCTGAGATTTCTGGAGATTCGTAATTTTGGGAAGCTTGGCAACCCCTTTCCATGAAAGTGTTTCTCGCCAGTCACTGCTTAGGGCTACATCAAGAGGAAACAAAACATAGAGATAGAACGTGAAACTACTTTATTGAGTCAAGTTTCAAGAAGCTAGCACAAACCGTGTTGGATTTAGAGTTCCAAATACGTCTATCAATATAGGAGAAAACAGAGTGAACCCTAAAAATTCAAACTGTTACTGGAAACGAACGCTTCAACATAAAAGAACAAAATTTGGGGAACCAAGTCGCCTCAGTGTACTGATCATTACCTGAAAGTATCATCCAGTTTGGGTGAAAAAATATTTGCTGTGATTTCTGGAGATTCGTAATTTTGGGAAGCTTGGCAACCCCTTTCCATGAAAGTGTTTCTCGCCAGTCACTGCTTAGGGCTACATCAAGAGGAAACAAAACATAGAGATAGAACGTGAAACTACTTTATTGTGTCAAGTTTCAAGAAGCTAGCACAAACCGTGTTGGATTTAGAGTTCCAAATACATCTATCAATATAGGAGAAAACAGAGTGAAACCTAAAAATTCAAACTGTTACTGGAAACGAACGCTTCAACGTAGAAGAACGAAATTTGGGGAACCAAGTCGCCTTAGTGTACTGATCATTACCTGAAAGTATCATCCAGTTTGGGTGAAAAAATATTTGCTGAGATTTCTGGAGATTCGTAATTTTTGGAAGCTTGGCAACCCCTTTCCATGAAAGTGTTTCTCGCCAGTCACTGCTTAGGGCTACATCAAGAGGAAACAAAACATAGAGATAGAACGTGGAACTACTTTTTTGTGTCAAGTTTCAAGAAGCTAGCACAAACCGTGTTGGATTTAGTGTTCCAAATATATCTATCAATATAGGAGAAAACAGAGTGAAACCTAAAAATTCAAACTGTTAGTGGAAACGAACGCTTCAATATAGAGAACGAAATGTGGGGAACCAAGTCGCCTTAGGGTACTGATCATTACCTGAAAGTATCATCCAGTTTGGGTGAAAAAATATTTGCTGAGATTTCTGGAGATTCGTAATTTTGGGAAGCTTGGCAACCCCTTTCCATGAAAGTGTTTCTCGCCAGTCACTGCTTAGGGCTACATCCAGAGGAAACAAAACATAGAGATAGAACGTGAAGCTACTTTATTGTGTCAAGTTTCAAGAAGCTAGCACAAACCGTGTTGGATTTAGAGTTCCAAATACATCTATCAATATAGGAGAAAAGAGAGTGAAACCTAAAAATTCAAACTGTTACTGGAAACGAACGCTTCAACATAGAAGAACGAAATTTGGGGAACCAAGTCGCCTTAGTGTATTTATCATTACCTGAAAGTATCATCCAGTTTGGGTGAAAAAATATTTGCTGAGATTTCTGGAGATTCGTAATTTTGGGAAGCTTGGCAACCCCTTTCCATGAAAGTGTTTCTCGCCAGTCACTGCTTAGGGCTACATCAAGACGAAACAAAACATAGAGATAGAACGTGAAACTACTTTTTTGTGTCAAGTTTCAAGAAGCTAGCACAAACCGTGTTGGATTTAGAGTTCCAAATACATCTATCAATATAGGAGAAAACAGAGTGAAACCTAAAAATTCAAACTGTTACTGGAAACGAACGCTTCAACATAGAAGAACGAAATTTGGGGAACCAAGTCGCCGTAGGGTACTGATCATTACCTGAAAGTATCATCCAGTTTGGGTGAAAAAATATTTGCTGAGATTTCTGGAGATTCGTAATTTTGGGAAGCTTGGCAACCCCTTTCCATGAAAGTGTTTCTCGCCAGTCACTGCTTAGGGCTACATCAAGAGGAAACAAAATATAGAGATAGAACGTGAAACTACTTTATTGTGTCAAGTTTCAAGAAGCTAGCACAAACCGTGTTGGATTTAGAGTTCCAAATACATCTATCAATATAGGAGAAAACAGAGTGAAACCTAAAAATTCAAACTGTTACTGGAAACGAACGCTTCAACATAGAAGAACGAAAGTTGGGGAACCAAGTCGCCTAGTGTACTGATCATTACCTGAAAGTATCATCCAGTTTGGGAGAAAAAATATTTGCTGAGATTTCTGGAGATTCGTAATTTTGGGAAGCTTGGCAACCCCTTTCCATGAAAGTGTTTCTCGCCAGTCACTGCTTAGGGCTACATCAAGAGGAAACAAAACATAGAGATAGAACGTGAAACTACTTTTTTGTGTCAAGTTTCAAGAAGCTAGCACAAACCGTGTTGGATTTAGAGTTCCAAATACATCTATCAATACAGGAGAAAACAGAGTGAATCCTAAAAATTCAAACTGTTAGTGGAAACGAACGCTTCAACATAGAGTACGAAATTTGGGGAACCAAGTCGCCTTAGTTTACTGATCATTACCTGAAAGTATCATCCAGTTTGGGTGAAAAAATATTTGCTGAGATTTCTGGAGATTCGTAATTTTGGGAAGCTTGGCAACCCCTTTCCATGAAAGTGTTTCTCGCCAGTCACTGCTTAGGGCTACATCAAGACGAAACAAAACATAGAGATAGAACGTGAAACTACTTTTTTGTGTCAAGTTTCAAGAAGCTAGCACAAACCGTGTTGGATTTAGAGTTCCAAATACATCTATCAATATAGGAGAAAACAGAGTGAAACCTAAAAATTCAAACTGTTACTGGAAACGAACGCTTCAACATAGAAGAACGAAATTTGGGGAACCAAGTCGCCGTAGGGTACTGATCATTACCTGAAAGTATCATCCAGTTTGGGTGAAAAAATATTTGCTGAGATTTCTGGAGATTCGTAATTTTGGGAAGCTTGGCAACCCCTTTCCATGAAAGTGTTTCTCGCCAGTCACTGCTTAGGGCTACATCAAGAGGAAACAAAATATAGAGATAGAACGTGAAACTACTTTATTGTGTCAAGTTTCAAGAAGCTAGCACAAACCGTGTTGGATTTAGAGTTCCAAATACATCTATCAATATAGGAGAAAACAGAGTGAAACCTAAAAATTCAAACTGTTACTGGAAACGAACGCTTCAACATAGAAGAACGAAAGTTGGGGAACCAAGTCGCCTAGTGTACTGATCATTACCTGAAAGTATCATCCAGTTTGGGAGAAAAAATATTTGCTGAGATTTCTGGAGATTCGTAATTTTGGGAAGCTTGGCAACCCCTTTCCATGAAAGTGTTTCTCGCCAGTCACTGCTTAGGGCTACATCAAGAGGAAACAAAACATAGAGATAGAACGTGAAACTACTTTTTTGTGTCAAGTTTCAAGAAGCTAGCACAAACCGTGTTGGATTTAGAGTTCCAAATACATCTATCAATACAGGAGAAAACAGAGTGAAACCTAAAAATTCAAACTGTTAGTGGAAACGAACGCTTCAACATAGAGTACGAAATTTGGGGAACCAAGTCGCCTTAGTTTACTGATCATTACCTGAAAGTATCATCCAGTTTGGGTGAAAAAATATTTGCTGAGATTTCTGGAGATTCGTAATTTTGGGAAGCTTGGCAACCCCTTTCCATGAAAGTGTTTCTCGCCAGTCACTGCTTAGGGCTACATCAAGAGGAAACAAAACATAGAGATAGAACGTGAAACTACTTCATTGTGTCAAGTTTCAAGAAGCTAGCACAAACCGTGTTGGATTTAGAGTTCCAAATACATCTATCAATATAGGAGAAAACAGAGTGAAACCTAAAAATTCAAACTGTTACTGGAAACGAACGCTTCAACATAGAAGAACGAAATTTGGGGAACCAAGTCGCCTTAGTGTACTTATCATTACCTGAAAGTATCATCCAGTTTGGGTGAAAAAATATTTGCTGAGATTTCTGGAGATTCGTAATTTTGGGAAGCTTGGCAACCCCTTTCCATGAAAGTGTTTCTCGCCAGTCACTGCTTAGGGCTACATCAAGACGAAACAAAACATAGAGATAGAACGTGAAACTACTTTTTTGTGTCAAGTTTCAAGAAGCTAGCACAAACCGTGTTGGATTTAGAGTTCCAAATACATCTATCAATATAGGAGAAAACAGAGTGAAACCTAAAAATTCAAACTGTTAGTGGAAACGAACGCTTCAACATAGAGAACGAAATTTGGGGAACCAAGTCTCCTTAGTTTACTGATCATTACCTGAAAGTATCATCCAGTTTGGGTGAAAAAATATTTGCTGAGATTTCTGGAGATTCGTAATTTTGGGAAGCTTGGCAACCCCTTTCCATGAAAGTGTTTCTCGCCAGTCACTGCTTAGGGCTACATCAAGAGGAAACAAAACATAGAGATAGAACGTGAAGCTACTTTATTGTGTCAAGTTTCAAGAAGCTAGCACAAACCGTGTTGGATTTAGAGTTCCAAATACATCTATCAATATAGGAGAAAACAGAGTGAAACCTAAAAATTCAAACTGTTACTGGAAACGAACGCTTCAACATAGAAGAACGAAATTTGGGGAACCAAGTCGCCTTAGTGTACTGATCATTACCTGAAAGTATCATCCAGTTTGGGTGAAAAAATATTTGCTGAGATTTCTGGAGATTCGTAATTTTGGGAAGCTTGGCAACGCCTTTCCATGAAAGTGTTTCTCGCCAGTCACTGCTTAGGGCTACATCAAGAGGAAACAAAACATAGAGATAGAACGTGAACCTATTGTGTCAAGTTTCAAGAAGCTAGCACAAACCGTGTTGGATTTAGAGTTCCAAATACATCTATCAATATAGGAGAAAACAGAGTGAAACCTAAAAATTCAAACTGTTAGTGGAAACGAACGCTTCAACATAGAAGAACGAAATTTGGGGAACCAAGTCGCCTTAGTGTACTGATCATTACCTGAAAGTATCATCCAGTTTGGGTGAAAAAATATTTGCTGAGATTTCTGGAGATTCGTAATTTTTGGAAGCTTGGCAACCCCATTCATTGAAAGTGTTTCTCGCCAGTCACTGCTTAGGGCTACATCAAGAGGAAACAAAACATAGAGATACAACGTGAAACTACATTATTGTGTCAAGTTTCAAGAAGCTAGCACAAACCGTGTTGGATTTAGAGTTCCAAATACATCTATCAATATAGGAGAAAACAGAGTGAAACCTAAAAATTCAAACTGTTACTGGAAACGAACGCTTCAACATAGAAGAACGAAATTTGGGGAACCAAGTCGCCTTAGTTTATTGATCATTACCTGAAAGTATCATCCAGATTGGGTGAAAAAATATTTGCTGAGATTTCTGGAGATTCGTAATTTTGGGAAGCTTGGCAACCCCTTTCCATGAAAGTGTTTCTCGCCAGTCACTGCTTAGGGCTACATCAAGAGGAAACAAAACATAGAGATAGAACGTGAAACTACTTCATTGTGTCAAGTTTCAAGAAGCTAGCACAAACCGTGTTGGATTTAGAGTTCCAAATACATCTATCAATATAGGAGAAAACAGAGTGAAACCTAAAAATTCAAACTGTTACTGGAAACGAACGCTTCAACATAGAAGAACGAAATTTGGGGAACCAAGTCGCCTTAGGGTACTGATCATTACCTGAAAGTATCATCCAGTTTGGGTGAAAAAATATTTGCTGAGATTTCTGGAGATTCGTAATTTTGGGAAGCTTGGCAACCCCTTTCCATGAAAGTGTTTCTCGCCAGTCACTGCTTAGGGCTACATCAAGAGGAAACAAAACATAGAGATAGAACGTGAAACTATTGTGTCAAGTTTCAAGAAGCTAGCACAAACCGTGTTGGATTTAGAGTTCCAAATACATCTATCAATATAGGAGAAAACAGAGTGAAACCTAAAAATTCAAACTGTTAGTGGAAACGAACGCTTCAACATAGAAGAACGAAATTTGGGGAACCAAGTCGCCTTAGTGTACTGATCATTACCTGAAAGTATCATCCAGTTTGGGTGAAAAAATATTTGCTGAGATTTCTGGAGATTCGTAATTTTTGGAAGCTTGGCAACCCCATTCATTGAAAGTGTTTCTCGCCAGTCACTGCTTAGGGCTACATCAAGAGGAAACAAAACATAGAGATAGAACGTGAAACTACATTATTGTGTCAAGTTTCAAGAAGCTAGCACAAACCGTGTTGGATTTAGAGTTCCAAATACGTCTATCAATATAGGAGAAAACAGAGTGAACCCTAAAAATTCAAACTGTTACTGGAAACGAACGCTTCAACATAGAAGAACGAAATTTGGGGAACCAAGTCGCCTCAGTGTACTGATCATTACCTGAAAGTATCATCCATTTTGGGTGAAAAAATATTTGCTGTGATTTCTGGAGATTCGTAATTTTGGGAAGCTTGGCAACCCCTTTCCATGAAAGTGTTTCTCGCCAGTCACTGCTTAGGGCTAAATCAAGAGGAAACAAAACATAGAGATAGAACGTGAAGCTACTTTATTGTGTCAAGTTTCAAGAAGCTAGCACAAACCGTGTTGGATTTAGAGTTCCAAATACATCTATCAATATAGGAGAAAACAGAGTGAAACCTAAAAATTCAAACTGTTACTGGAAACGAACGCTTCAACATAGAAGAACGAAATTTGGGGAACCAAGTCGCCTTAGTGTACTGATCATTACCTGAAAGTATCATCCAGTTTGGGTGAAAAAATATTTGCTGAGATTTCTGGAGATTCGTAATTTTTGGAAGCTTGGCAACCCCTTTCCATGAAAGTGTTTCTCGCCAGTCACTGCTTAGGGCTACATCAAGAGGAAACAAAACATAGAGATAGAACGTGAAACTACTTCATTGTGTCAAGTTTCAAGAAGCTAGCACAAACCGTGTTGGATTTAGAGTTCCAAATACATCTATCAATATAGGAGAAAACAGAGTGAAACCTAAAAATTCAAACTGTTACTGGAAACGAACGCTTCAACATAGAAGAACGAAATTTGGGGAACCAAGTCGCCTTAGTGTACTGATCATTACCTGAAAGTATCATCCAGTTTGGGTGAAAAAATATTTGCTGAGATTTCTGGAGATTCGTAATTTTGGGAAGCTTGGCAACCCCTTTCCATGAAAGTGTTTCTCGCCAGTCACTGCTTAGGGCTACATCAAGAGGAAACAAAACATAGAGATAGAACGTGAAACTATTGTGTCAAGTTTCAAGAAGCTAGCACAAACCGTGTTGGATTTAGAGTTCCAAATACATCTATCAATATAGGAGAAAACAGAGTGAAACCTAAAAATTCAAACTGTCAGTGGAAACGAACGCTTCAACATAGAAGAACGAAATTTGGGGAACCAAGTCGCCTTAGTGTACTGATCATTACCTGAAAGTATCATCCAGTTTGGGTGAAAAAATATTTGCTGAGATTTCTGGAGATTCGTAATTTTTGGAAGCTTGGCAACCCCATTCATTGAAAGTGTTTCTCGCCAGTCACTGCTTAGGGCTACATCAAGAGGAAACAAAACATAGAGATAGAACGTGAAACTACATTATTGTGTCAAGTTTCAAGAAGCTAGCACAAACCGTGTTGGATTTAGAGTTCCAAATACATCTATCAATATAGGAGAAAACAGAGTGAAACCTAAAAATTCAAACTGTTACTGGAAACGAACGCTTCAACATAGAAGAACGAAATTTGGGGAACCAAGTCGCCTTAGTTTATTGATCATTACCTGAAAGTATCATCCAGATTGGGTGAAAAAATATTTGCTGAGATTTCTGGAGATTCGTAATTTTGGGAAGCTTGGCAACCCCTTTCCATGAAAGTGTTTCTCGCCAGTCACTGCTTAGGGCTACATCAAGAGGAAACAAAACATAGAGATAGAACGTGAAACTACTTTATTGAGTCAAGTTTCAAGAAGCTAGCACAAACCGTGTTGGATTTAGAGTTCCAAATACGTCTATCAATATAGGAGAAAACAGAGTGAACCCTAAAAATTCAAACTGTTACTGGAAACGAACGCTTCAACATAAAAGAACAAAATTTGGGGAACCAAGTCGCCTCAGTGTACTGATCATTACCTGAAAGTATCATCCAGTTTGGGTGAAAAAATATTTGCTGTGATTTCTGGAGATTCGTAATTTTGGGAAGCTTGGCAACCCCTTTCCATGAAAGTGTTTCTCGCCAGTCACTGCTTAGGGCTACATCAAGAGGAAACAAAACATAGAGATAGAACGTGAAACTACTTTATTGTGTCAAGTTTCAAGAAGCTAGCACAAACCGTGTTGGATTTAGAGTTCCAAATACATCTATCAATATAGGAGAAAACAGAGTGAAACCTAAAAATTCAAACTGTTACTGGAAACGAACGCTTCAACGTAGAAGAACGAAATTTGGGGAACCAAGTCGCCTTAGTGTACTGATCATTACCTGAAAGTATCATCCAGTTTGGGTGAAAAAATATTTGCTGAGATTTCTGGAGATTCGTAATTTTTGGAAGCTTGGCAACCCCTTTCCATGAAAGTGTTTCTCGCCAGTCACTGCTTAGGGCTACATCAAGAGGAAACAAAACATAGAGATAGAACGTGGAACTACTTTTTTGTGTCAAGTTTCAAGAAGCTAGCACAAACCGTGTTGGATTTAGTGTTCCAAATATATCTATCAATATAGGAGAAAACAGAGTGAAACCTAAAAATTCAAACTGTTAGTGGAAACGAACGCTTCAATATAGAGAACGAAATGTGGGGAACCAAGTCGCCTTAGGGTACTGATCATTACCTGAAAGTATCATCCAGTTTGGGTGAAAAAATATTTGCTGAGATTTCTGGAGATTCGTAATTTTGGGAAGCTTGGCAACCCCTTTCCATGAAAGTGTTTCTCGCCAGTCACTGCTTAGGGCTACATCCAGAGGAAACAAAACATAGAGATAGAACGTGAAGCTACTTTATTGTGTCAAGTTTCAAGAAGCTAGCACAAACCGTGTTGGATTTAGAGTTCCAAATACATCTATCAATATAGGAGAAAAGAGAGTGAAACCTAAAAATTCAAACTGTTACTGGAAACGAACGCTTCAACATAGAAGAACGAAATTTGGGGAACCAAGTCGCCTTAGTGTATTTATCATTACCTGAAAGTATCATCCAGTTTGGGTGAAAAAATATTTGCTGAGATTTCTGGAGATTCGTAATTTTGGGAAGCTTGGCAACCCCTTTCCATGAAAGTGTTTCTCGCCAGTCACTGCTTAGGGCTACATCAAGACGAAACAAAACATAGAGATAGAACGTGAAACTACTTTTTTGTGTCAAGTTTCAAGAAGCTAGCACAAACCGTGTTGGATTTAGAGTTCCAAATACATCTATCAATATAGGAGAAAACAGAGTGAAACCTAAAAATTCAAACTGTTACTGGAAACGAACGCTTCAACATAGAAGAACGAAATTTGGGGAACCAAGTCGCCGTAGGGTACTGATCATTACCTGAAAGTATCATCCAGTTTGGGTGAAAAAATATTTGCTGAGATTTCTGGAGATTCGTAATTTTGGGAAGCTTGGCAACCCCTTTCCATGAAAGTGTTTCTCGCCAGTCACTGCTTAGGGCTACATCAAGAGGAAACAAAATATAGAGATAGAACGTGAAACTACTTTATTGTGTCAAGTTTCAAGAAGCTAGCACAAACCGTGTTGGATTTAGAGTTCCAAATACATCTATCAATATAGGAGAAAACAGAGTGAAACCTAAAAATTCAAACTGTTACTGGAAACGAACGCTTCAACATAGAAGAACGAAAGTTGGGGAACCAAGTCGCCTAGTGTACTGATCATTACCTGAAAGTATCATCCAGTTTGGGAGAAAAAATATTTGCTGAGATTTCTGGAGATTCGTAATTTTGGGAAGCTTGGCAACCCCTTTCCATGAAAGTGTTTCTCGCCAGTCACTGCTTAGGGCTACATCAAGAGGAAACAAAACATAGAGATAGAACGTGAAACTACTTTTTTGTGTCAAGTTTCAAGAAGCTAGCACAAACCGTGTTGGATTTAGAGTTCCAAATACATCTATCAATACAGGAGAAAACAGAGTGAAACCTAAAAATTCAAACTGTTAGTGGAAACGAACGCTTCAACATAGAGTACGAAATTTGGGGAACCAAGTCGCCTTAGTTTACTGATCATTACCTGAAAGTATCATCCAGTTTGGGTGAAAAAATATTTGCTGAGATTTCTGGAGATTCGTAATTTTGGGAAGCTTGGCAACCCCTTTCCATGAAAGTGTTTCTCGCCAGTCACTGCTTAGGGCTACATCAAGACGAAACAAAACATAGAGATAGAACGTGAAACTACTTTTTTGTGTCAAGTTTCAAGAAGCTAGCACAAACCGTGTTGGATTTAGAGTTCCAAATACATCTATCAATATAGGAGAAAACAGAGTGAAACCTAAAAATTCAAACTGTTACTGGAAACGAACGCTTCAACATAGAAGAACGAAATTTGGGGAACCAAGTCGCCGTAGGGTACTGATCATTACCTGAAAGTATCATCCAGTTTGGGTGAAAAAATATTTGCTGAGATTTCTGGAGATTCGTAATTTTGGGAAGCTTGGCAACCCCTTTCCATGAAAGTGTTTCTCGCCAGTCACTGCTTAGGGCTACATCAAGAGGAAACAAAATATAGAGATAGAACGTGAAACTACTTTATTGTGTCAAGTTTCAAGAAGCTAGCACAAACCGTGTTGGATTTAGAGTTCCAAATACATCTATCAATATAGGAGAAAACAGAGTGAAACCTAAAAATTCAAACTGTTACTGGAAACGAACGCTTCAACATAGAAGAACGAAAGTTGGGGAACCAAGTCGCCTAGTGTACTGATCATTACCTGAAAGTATCATCCAGTTTGGGAGAAAAAATATTTGCTGAGATTTCTGGAGATTCGTAATTTTGGGAAGCTTGGCAACCCCTTTCCATGAAAGTGTTTCTCGCCAGTCACTGCTTAGGGCTACATCAAGAGGAAACAAAACATAGAGATAGAACGTGAAACTACTTTTTTGTGTCAAGTTTCAAGAAGCTAGCACAAACCGTGTTGGATTTAGAGTTCCAAATACATCTATCAATATAGGAGAAAACAGAGTGAAACCTAAAAATTCAAACTGTTACTGGAAACGAACGCTTCAACATAGAAGAACGAAATTTGGGGAACCAAGTCGCCTTAGTGTACTGATCATTACCTGAAAGTATCATCCAGTTTGGGTGAAAAAATATTTGCTGAGATTTCTGGAGATTCGTAATTTTGGGAAGCTTGGCAACGCCTTTCCATGAAAGTGTTTCTCGCCAGTCACTGCTTAGGGCTACATCAAGAGGAAACAAAACATAGAGATAGAACGTGAACCTATTGTGTCAAGTTTCAAGAAGCTAGCACAAACCGTGTTGGATTTAGAGTTCCAAATACATCTATCAATATAGGAGAAAACAGAGTGAAACCTAAAAATTCAAACTGTTAGTGGAAACGAACGCTTCAACATAGAAGAACGAAATTTGGGGAACCAAGTCGCCTTAGTGTACTGATCATTACCTGAAAGTATCATCCAGTTTGGGTGAAAAAATATTTGCTGAGATTTCTGGAGATTCGTAATTTTTGGAAGCTTGGCAACCCCATTCATTGAAAGTGTTTCTCGCCAGTCACTGCTTAGGGCTACATCAAGAGGAAACAAAACATAGAGATACAACGTGAAACTACATTATTGTGTCAAGTTTCAAGAAGCTAGCACAAACCGTGTTGGATTTAGAGTTCCAAATACATCTATCAATATAGGAGAAAACAGAGTGAAACCTAAAAATTCAAACTGTTACTGGAAACGAACGCTTCAACATAGAAGAACGAAATTTGGGGAACCAAGTCGCCTTAGTTTATTGATCATTACCTGAAAGTATCATCCAGATTGGGTGAAAAAATATTTGCTGAGATTTCTGGAGATTCGTAATTTTGGGAAGCTTGGCAACCCCTTTCCATGAAAGTGTTTCTCGCCAGTCACTGCTTAGGGCTACATCAAGAGGAAACAAAACATAGAGATAGAACGTGAAACTACTTCATTGTGTCAAGTTTCAAGAAGCTAGCACAAACCGTGTTGGATTTAGAGTTCCAAATACATCTATCAATATAGGAGAAAACAGAGTGAAACCTAAAAATTCAAACTGTTACTGGAAACGAACGCTTCAACATAGAAGAACGAAATTTGGGGAACCAAGTCGCCTTAGGGTACTGATCATTACCTGAAAGTATCATCCAGTTTGGGTGAAAAAATATTTGCTGAGATTTCTGGAGATTCGTAATTTTGGGAAGCTTGGCAACCCCTTTCCATGAAAGTGTTTCTCGCCAGTCACTGCTTAGGGCTACATCAAGAGGAAACAAAACATAGAGATAGAACGTGAAACTATTGTGTCAAGTTTCAAGAAGCTAGCACAAACCGTGTTGGATTTAGAGTTCCAAATACATCTATCAATATAGGAGAAAACAGAGTGAAACCTAAAAATTCAAACTGTTAGTGGAAACGAACGCTTCAACATAGAAGAACGAAATTTGGGGAACCAAGTCGCCTTAGTGTACTGATCATTACCTGAAAGTATCATCCAGTTTGGGTGAAAAAATATTTGCTGAGATTTCTGGAGATTCGTAATTTTTGGAAGCTTGGCAACCCCATTCATTGAAAGTGTTTCTCGCCAGTCACTGCTTAGGGCTACATCAAGAGGAAACAAAACATAGAGATAGAACGTGAAACTACATTATTGTGTCAAGTTTCAAGAAGCTAGCACAAACCGTGTTGGATTTAGAGTTCCAAATACGTCTATCAATATAGGAGAAAACAGAGTGAACCCTAAAAATTCAAACTGTTACTGGAAACGAACGCTTCAACATAGAAGAACGAAATTTGGGGAACCAAGTCGCCTCAGTGTACTGATCATTACCTGAAAGTATCATCCATTTTGGGTGAAAAAATATTTGCTGTGATTTCTGGAGATTCGTAATTTTGGGAAGCTTGGCAACCCCTTTCCATGAAAGTGTTTCTCGCCAGTCACTGCTTAGGGCTAAATCAAGAGGAAACAAAACATAGAGATAGAACGTGAAGCTACTTTATTGTGTCAAGTTTCAAGAAGCTAGCACAAACCGTGTTGGATTTAGAGTTCCAAATACATCTATCAATATAGGAGAAAACAGAGTGAAACCTAAAAATTCAAACTGTTACTGGAAACGAACGCTTCAACATAGAAGAACGAAATTTGGGGAACCAAGTCGCCTTAGTGTACTGATCATTACCTGAAAGTATCATCCAGTTTGGGTGAAAAAATATTTGCTGAGATTTCTGGAGATTCGTAATTTTTGGAAGCTTGGCAACCCCTTTCCATGAAAGTGTTTCTCGCCAGTCACTGCTTAGGGCTACATCAAGAGGAAACAAAACATAGAGATAGAACGTGAAACTACTTCATTGTGTCAAGTTTCAAGAAGCTAGCACAAACCGTGTTGGATTTAGAGTTCCAAATACATCTATCAATATAGGAGAAAACAGAGTGAAACCTAAAAATTCAAACTGTTACTGGAAACGAACGCTTCAACATAGAAGAACGAAATTTGGGGAACCAAGTCGCCTTAGTGTACTGATCATTACCTGAAAGTATCATCCAGTTTGGGTGAAAAAATATTTGCTGAGATTTCTGGAGATTCGTAATTTTGGGAAGCTTGGCAACCCCTTTCCATGAAAGTGTTTCTCGCCAGTCACTGCTTAGGGCTACATCAAGAGGAAACAAAACATAGAGATAGAACGTGAAACTATTGTGTCAAGTTTCAAGAAGCTAGCACAAACCGTGTTGGATTTAGAGTTCCAAATACATCTATCAATATAGGAGAAAACAGAGTGAAACCTAAAAATTCAAACTGTCAGTGGAAACGAACGCTTCAACATAGAAGAACGAAATTTGGGGAACCAAGTCGCCTTAGTGTACTGATCATTACCTGAAAGTATCATCCAGTTTGGGTGAAAAAATATTTGCTGAGATTTCTGGAGATTCGTAATTTTTGGAAGCTTGGCAACCCCATTCATTGAAAGTGTTTCTCGCCAGTCACTGCTTAGGGCTACATCAAGAGGAAACAAAACATAGAGATAGAACGTGAAACTACATTATTGTGTCAAGTTTCAAGAAGCTAGCACAAACCGTGTTGGATTTAGAGTTCCAAATACATCTATCAATATAGGAGAAAACAGAGTGAAACCTAAAAATTCAAACTGTTACTGGAAACGAACGCTTCAACATAGAAGAACGAAATTTGGGGAACCAAGTCGCCTTAGTTTATTGATCATTACCTGAAAGTATCATCCAGATTGGGTGAAAAAATATTTGCTGAGATTTCTGGAGATTCGTAATTTTGGGAAGCTTGGCAACCCCTTTCCATGAAAGTGTTTCTCGCCAGTCACTGCTTAGGGCTACATCAAGAGGAAACAAAACATAGAGATAGAACGTGAAACTACTTTATTGAGTCAAGTTTCAAGAAGCTAGCACAAACCGTGTTGGATTTAGAGTTCCAAATACGTCTATCAATATAGGAGAAAACAGAGTGAACCCTAAAAATTCAAACTGTTACTGGAAACGAACGCTTCAACATAAAAGAACAAAATTTGGGGAACCAAGTCGCCTCAGTGTACTGATCATTACCTGAAAGTATCATCCATTTTGGGTGAAAAAATATTTGCTGTGATTTCTGGAGATTCGTAATTTTGGGAAGCTTGGCAACCCCTTTCCATGAAAGTGTTTCTCGCCAGTCACTGCTTAGGGCTACATCAAGAGGAAACAAAACATAGAGATAGAACGTGAAACTACTTTATTGTGTCAAGTTTCAAGAAGCTAGCACAAACCGTGTTGGATTTAGAGTTCCAAATACATCTATCAATATAGGAGAAAACAGAGTGAAACCTAAAAATTCAAACTGTTACTGGAAACGAACGCTTCAACGTAGAAGAACGAAATTTGGGGAACCAAGTCGCCTTAGTGTACTGATCATTACCTGAAAGTATCATCCAGTTTGGGTGAAAAAATATTTGCTGAGATTTCTGGAGATTCGTAATTTTGGGAAGCTTGGCAACCCCTTTCCATGAAAGTGTTTCTCGCCAGTCACTGCTTAGGGCTACATCAAGAGGAAACAAAACATAGAGATAGAACGTGGAACTACTTTTTTGTGTCAAGTTTCAAGAAGCTAGCACAAACCGTGTTGGATTTAGTGTTCCAAATATATCTATCAATATAGGAGAAAACAGAGTGAAACCTAAAAATTCAAACTGTTAGTGGAAACGAACGCTTCAATATAGAGAACGAAATGTGGGGAACCAAGTCGCCTTAGGGTACTGATCATTACCTGAAAGTATCATCCAGTTTGGGTGAAAAAATATTTGCTGAGATTTCTGGAGATTCGTAATTTTGGGAAGCTTGGCAACCCCTTTCCATGAAAGTGTTTCTCGCCAGTCACTGCTTAGGGCTACATCCAGAGGAAACAAAACATAGAGATAGAACGTGAAGCTACTTTATTGTGTCAAGTTTCAAGAAGCTAGCACAAACCGTGTTGGATTTAGAGTTCCAAATACATCTATCAATATAGGAGAAAAGAGAGTGAAACCTAAAAATTCAAACTGTTACTGGAAACGAACGCTTCAACATAGAAGAACGAAATTTGGGGAACCAAGTCGCCTTAGTGTATTTATCATTACCTGAAAGTATCATCCAGTTTGGGTGAAAAAATATTTGCTGAGATTTCTGGAGATTCGTAATTTTGGGAAGCTTGGCAACCCCTTTCCATGAAAGTGTTTCTCGCCAGTCACTGCTTAGGGCTACATCAAGACGAAACAAAACATAGAGATAGAACGTGAAACTACTTTTTTGTGTCAAGTTTCAAGAAGCTAGCACAAACCGTGTTGGATTTAGAGTTCCAAATACATCTATCAATATAGGAGAAAACAGAGTGAAACCTAAAAATTCAAACTGTTACTGGAAACGAACGCTTCAACATAGAAGAACGAAATTTGGGGAACCAAGTCGCCTTAGGGTACTGATCATTACCTGAAAGTATCATCCAGTTTGGGTGAAAAAATATTTGCTGAGATTTCTGGAGATTCGTAATTTTGGGAAGCTTGGCAACCCCTTTCCATGAAAGTGTTTCTCGCCAGTCACTGCTTAGGGCTACATCAAGAGGAAACAAAATATAGAGATAGAACGTGAAACTACTTTATTGTGTCAAGTTTCAAGAAGCTAGCACAAACCGTGTTGGATTTAGAGTTCCAAATACATCTATCAATATAGGAGAAAACAGAGTGAAACCTAAAAATTCAAACTGTTACTGGAAACGAACGCTTCAACATAGAAGAACGAAAGTTGGGGAACCAAGTCGCCTAGTGTACTGATCATTACCTGAAAGTATCATCCAGTTTGGGAGAAAAAATATTTGCTGAGATTTCTGGAGATTCGTAATTTTGGGAAGCTTGGCAACCCCTTTCCATGAAAGTGTTTCTCGCCAGTCACTGCTTAGGGCTACATCAAGAGGAAACAAAACATAGAGATAGAACGTGAAACTACTTTTTTGTGTCAAGTTTCAAGAAGCTAGCACAAACCGTGTTGGATTTAGAGTTCCAAATACATCTATCAATACAGGAGAAAACAGAGTGAAACCTAAAAATTCAAACTGTTAGTGGAAACGAACGCTTCAACATAGAGTACGAAATTTGGGGAACCAAGTCGCCTTAGTTTACTGATCATTACCTGAAAGTATCATCCAGTTTGGGTGAAAAAATATTTGCTGAGATTTCTGGAGATTCGTAATTTTGGGAAGCTTGGCAACCCCTTTCCATGAAAGTGTTTCTCGCCAGTCACTGCTTAGGGCTAAATCAAGAGGAAACAAAACATAGAGATAGAACGTGAAACTACTTCATTGTGTCAAGTTTCAAGAAGCTAGCACAAACCGTGTTGGATTTAGAGTTCCAAATACATCTATCAATATAGGAGAAAACAGAGTGAAACCTAAAAATTCAAACTGTTACTGGAAACGAACGCTTCAACATAGAAGAACGAAATTTGGGGAACCAAGTCGCCTTAGGGTACTGATCATTACCTGAAAGTATCATCCAGTTTGGGTGAAAAAATATTTGCTGAGATTTCTGGAGATTCGTAATTTTGGGAAGCTTGGCAACCCCTTTCCATGAAAGTGTTTCTCGCCAGTCACTGCTTAGGGCTACATCAAGAGGAAACAAAACATAGAGATAGAACGTGAAACTACTTCATTGTGTCAAGTTTCAAGAAGCTAGCACAAACCGTGTTGGATTTAGAGTTCCAAATACATCTATCAATATAGGAGAAAACAGAGTGAAACCTAAAAATTCAAACTGTTACTGGAAACGAACGCTTCAACATAGAAGAACGAAATTTGGGGAACCAAGTCGCCTTAGTGTACTGATCATTACCTGAAAGTATCATCCAGTTTGGGTGAAAAAATATTTGCTGAGATTTCTGGAGATTCGTAATTTTGGGAAGCTTGGCAACCCCTTTCCATGAAAGTGTTTCTCGCCAGTCACTGCTTAGGGCTACATCAAGAGGAAACAAAACATAGAGATAGAACGTGAAACTATTGTGTCAAGTTTCAAGAAGCTAGCACAAACCGTGTTGGATTTAGAGTTCCAATTACATCTATCAATATAGGAGAAAACAGAGTGAAACCTAAAAATTCAAACTGTTACTGGAAACGAACGCTTCAACATAGAAGAACGAAAGTTGGGGAACCAAGTCGCCTAGTGTACTGATCATTACCTGAAAGTATCATCCAGTTTGGGAGAAAAAATATTTGCTGAGATTTCTGGAGATTCATAATTTTGGGAAGCTTGGCAACCCCTTTCCATGAAAGTGTTTCTCGCCAGTCACTGCTTAGGGCTACATCAAGAGGAAACAAAACATAGAGATAGAACGTGAAACTACTTTTTTGTGTCAAGTTTCAAGAAGCTAGCACAAACCGTGTTGGATTTAGAGTTCCAAATACATCTATCAATACAGGAGAAAACAGAGTGAAACCTAAAAATTCAAACTGTTAGTGGAAACGAACGCTTCAACATAGAGTACGAAATTTGGGGAACCAAGTCGCCTTAGTTTACTGATCATTACCTGAAAGTATCATCCAGTTTGGGTGAAAAAATATTTGCTGAGATTTCTGGAGATTCGTAATTTTGGGAAGCTTGGCAACCCCTTTCCATGAAAGTGTTTCTCGCCAGTCACTGCTTAGGGCTACATCAAGAGGAAACAAAACATAGAGATAGAACGTGAAACTACTTCATTGTGTCAAGTTTCAAGAAGCTAGCACAAACCGTGTTGGATTTAGAGTTCCAAATACATCTATCAATATAGGAGAAAACAGAGTGAAACCTAAAATTTCAAACTGTTACTGGAAACGAACGCTTCAACATAGAAGAACGAAATTTGGGGAACCAAGTCGCCTTAGGGTACTGATCATTACCTGAAAGTATCATCCAGTTTGGGTGAAAAAATATTTGCTGAGATTTCTGGAGATTCGTAATTTTGGGAAGCTTGGCAACCCCTTTCCATGAAAGTGTTTCTCGCCAGTCACTGCTTAGGGCTACATCAAGAGGAAACAAAACATAGAGATAGAACGTGAAACTACTTCATTGTGTCAAGTTTCAAGAAGCTAGCACAAACCGTGTTGGATTTAGAGTTCCAAATACATCTATCAATATAGGAGAAAACAGAGTGAAACCTAAAAATTCAAACTGTTACTGGAAACGAACGCTTCAACATAGAAGAACGAAATTTGGGGAACCAAGTCGCCTTAGTGTACTGATCATTACCTGAAAGTATCATCCAGTTTGGGTGAAAAAATATTTGCTGAGATTTCTGGAGATTCGTAATTTTGGGAAGCTTGGCAACCCCTTTCCATGAAAGTGTTTCTCGCCAGTCACTGCTTAGGGCTACATCAAGAGGAAACAAAACATAGAGATAGAACGTGAAACTATTGTGTCAAGTTTCAAGAAGCTAGCACAAACCGTGTTGGATTTAGAGTTCCAATTACATCTATCAATATAGGAGAAAACAGAGTGAAACCTAAAAATTCAAACTGTTACTGGAAACGAACGCTTCAACATAGAAGAACGAAAGTTGGGGAACCAAGTCGCCTAGTGTACTGATCATTACCTGAAAGTATCATCCAGTTTGGGAGAAAAAATATTTGCTGAGATTTCTGGAGATTCATAATTTTGGGAAGCTTGGCAACCCCTTTCCATGAAAGTGTTTCTCGCCAGTCACTGCTTAGGGCTACATCAAGAGGAAACAAAACATAGAGATAGAACGTGAAACTACTTTTTTGTGTCAAGTTTCAAGAAGCTAGCACAAACCGTGTTGGATTTAGAGTTCCAAATACATCTATCAATACAGGAGAAAACAGAGTGAAACCTAAAAATTCAAACTGTTAGTGGAAACGAACGCTTCAACATAGAGTACGAAATTTGGGGAACCAAGTCGCCTTAGTTTACTGATCATTACCTGAAAGTATCATCCAGTTTGGGTGAAAAAATATTTGCTGAGATTTCTGGAGATTCGTAATTTTGGGAAGCTTGGCAACCCCTTTCCATGAAAGTGTTTCTCGCCAGTCACTGCTTAGGGCTACATCAAGAGGAAACAAAACATAGAGATAGAACGTGAAACTACTTCATTGTGTCAAGTTTCAAGAAGCTAGCACAAACCGTGTTGGATTTAGAGTTCCAAATACATCTATCAATATAGGAGAAAACAGAGTGAAACCTAAAAATTCAAACTGTTACTGGAAACGAACGCTTCAACATAGAAGAACGAAATTTGGGGAACCAAGTCGCCTTAGTTTATTGATCATTACCTGAAAGTATCATCCAGATTGGGTGAAAAAATATTTGCTGAGATTTCTGGAGATTCGTAATTTTGGGAAGCTTGGCAACCCCTTTCCATGAAAGTGTTTCTCGCCAGTCACTGCTTAGGGCTACATCAAGAGGAAACAAAACATAGAGATAGAACGTGAAACTACTTCATTGTGTCAAGTTTCAAGAAGCTAGCACAAACCGTGTTGGATTTAGAGTTCCAAATACATCTATCAATATAGGAGAAAACAGAGTGAAACCTAAAAATTCAAACTGTTACTGGAAACGAACGCTTCAACATAGAAGAACGAAATTTGGGGAACCAAGTCGCCTTAGGGTACTGATCATTACCTGAAAGTATCATCCTGTTTGGGTGAAAAAATATTTGCTGAGATTTCTGGAGATTCGTAATTTTGGGAAGCTTGGCAACCCCTTTCCATGAAAGTGTTTCTCGCCAGTCACTGCTTAGGGCTACATCAAGAGGAAACAAAACATAGAGATAGAACGTGAAACTATTGTGTCAAGTTTCAAGAAGCTAGCACAAACCGTGTTGGATTTAGAGTTCCAAATACATCTATCAATATAGGAGAAAACAGAGTGAAACCTAAAAATTCAAACTGTTAGTGGAAACGAACGCTTCAACATAGAAGAACAAAATTTGGGGAACCAAGTCGCCTTAGTGTACTGATCATTACCTGAAAGTATCATCCAGTTTGGGTGAAAAAATATTTGCTGAGATTTCTGGAGATTCGTAATTTTTGGAAGCTTGGCAACCCCATTCATTGAAAGTGTTTCTCGCCAGTCACTGCTTAGGGCTACATCAAGAGGAAACAAAACATAGAGATAGAACGTGAAACTACATTATTGTGTCAAGTTTCAAGAAGCTAGCACAAACCGTGTTGGATTTAGAGTTCCAAATACGTCTATCAATATAGGAGAAAACAGAGTGAACCCTAAAAATTCAAACTGTTAGTGGAAACGAACGCTTCAACATAGAAGAACGAAATTTGGGGAACCAAGTCGCCTCAGTGTACTGATCATTACCTGAAAGTATCATCCATTTTGGGTGAAAAAATATTTGCTGTGATTTCTGGAGATTCGTAATTTTGGGAAGCTTGGCAACCCCTTTCCATGAAAGTGTTTCTCGCCAGTCACTGCTTAGGGCTAAATCAAGAGGAAACAAAACATAGAGATAGAACATGAAGCTACTTTATTGTGTCAAGTTTCAAGAAGCTAGCACAAACCGTGTTGGATTTAGAGTTCCAAATACATCTATCAATATAGGAGAAAACAGAGTGAAACCTAAAAATTCAAACTGTTACTGGAAACGAACGCTTCAACATAGAAGAACGAAATTTGGGGAACCAAGTCGCCTTAGTGTACTGATCATTACCTGAAAGTATCATCCAGTTTGGGTGAAAAAATATTTGCTGAGATTTCTGGAGATTCGTAATTTTTGGAAGCTTGGCAACCCCTTTCCATGAAAGTGTTTCTCGCCAGTCACTGCTTAGGGCTACATCAAGAGGAAACAAAACATAGAGATAGAACGTGAAACTACTTCATTGTGTCAAGTTTCAAGAAGCTAGCACAAACCGTGTTGGATTTAGAGTTCCAAATACATCTATCAATATAGGAGAAAACAGAGTGAAACCTAAAAATTCAAACTGTTACTGGAAACGAACGCTTCAACATAGAAGAACGAAATTTGGGGAACCAAGTCGCCTTAGTGTACTGATCATTACCTGAAAGTATCATCCAGTTTGGGTGAAAAAATATTTGCTGAGATTTCTGGAGATTCGTAATTTTGGGAAGCTTGGCAACCCCTTTCCATGAAAGTGTTTCTCGCCAGTCACTGCTTAGGGCTACATCAAGAGGAAACAAAACATAGAGATAGAACGTGAAACTATTGTGTCAAGTTTCAAGAAGCTAGCACAAACCGTGTTGGATTTAGAGTTCCAAATACATCTATCAATATAGGAGAAAACAGAGTGAAACCTTAAAATTCAAACTGTCAGTGGAAACGAACGCTTCAACATAGAAGAACGAAATTTGGGGAACCAAGTCGCCTTAGTGTACTGATCATTACCTGAAAGTATCATCCAGTTTGGGTGAAAAAATATTTGCTGAGATTTCTGGAGATTCGTAATTTTTGGAAGCTTGGCAACCCCATTCATTGAAAGTGTTTCTCGCCAGTCACTGCTTAGGGCTACATCAAGAGGAAACAAAACATAGAGATAGAACGTGAAACTACATTATTGTGTCAAGTTTCAAGAAGCTAGCACAAACCGTGTTGGATTTAGAGTTCCAAATACATCTATCAATATAGGAGAAAACAGAGTGAAACCTAAAAATTCAAACTGTTAGTGGAAACGAACGCTTCAACATAGAAGAACGAAATTTGGGGAACCAAGTCGCCTTAGTTTATTGATCATTACCTGAAAGTATCATCCAGATTGGGTGAAAAAATATTTGCTGAGATTTCTGGAGATTCGTAATTTTGGGAAGCTTGGCAACCCCTTTCCATGAAAGTGTTTCTCGCCAGTCACTGCTTAGGGCTACATCAAGAGGAAACAAAACATAGAGATAGAACGTGAAACTACTTTATTGAGTCAAGTTTCAAGAAGCTAGCACAAACCGTGTTGGATTTAGAGTTCCAAATACGTCTATCAATATAGGAGAAAACAGAGTGAACCCTAAAAATTCAAACTGTTACTGGAAACGAACGCTTCAACATAAAAGAACAAAATTTGGGGAACCAAGTCGCCTCAGTGTACTGATCATTACCTGAAAGTATCATCCATTTTGGGTGAAAAAATATTTGCTGTGATTTCTGGAGATTCGTAATTTTGGGAAGCTTGGCAACCCCTTTCCATGAAAGTGTTTCTCGCCAGTCACTGCTTAGGGCTACATCAAGAGGAAACAAAACATAGAGATAGAACGTGAAACTACTTTATTGTGTCAAGTTTCAAGAAGCTAGCACAAACCGTGTTGGATTTAGAGTTCCAAATACATCTATCAATATAGGAGAAAACAGAGTGAAACCTAAAAATTCAAACTGTTACTGGAAACGAACGCTTCAACGTAGAAGAACGAAATTTGGGGAACCAAGTCGCCTTAGTGTACTGATCATTACCTGAAAGTATCATCCAGTTTGGGTGAAAAAATATTTGCTGAGATTTCTGGAGATTCGTAATTTTTGGAAGCTTGGCAACCCCTTTCCATGAAAGTGTTTCTCGCCAGTCACTGCTTAGGGCTACATCAAGAGGAAACAAAACATAGAGATAGAACGTGGAACTACTTTTTTGTGTCAAGTTTCAAGAAGCTAGCACAAACCGTGTTGGATTTAGTGTTCCAAATATATCTATCAATATAGGACAAAACAGAGTGAAACCTAAAAATTCAAACTGTTAGTGGAAACGAACGCTTCAATATAGAGAACGAAATGTGGGGAACCAAGTCGCCTTAGGGTACTGATCATTACCTGAAAGTATCATCCAGTTTGGGTGAAAAAATATTTGCTGAGATTTCTGGAGATTCGTAATTTTGGGAAGCTTGGCAACCCCTTTCCATGAAAGTGTTTCTCGCCAGTCACTGCTTAGGGCTACATCCAGAGGAAACAAAACATAGAGATAGAACGTGAAGCTACTTTATTGTGTCAAGTTTCAAGAAGCTAGCACAAACCGTGTTGGATTTAGAGTTCCAAATACATCTATCAATATAGGAGAAAACAGAGTGAAACCTAAAAATTCAAACTGTTACTGGAAACGAACGCTTCAACATAGAAGAACGAAATTTGGGGAACCAAGTCGCCTTAGTGTACTTATCATTACCTGAAAGTATCATCCAGTTTGGGTGAAAAAATATTTGCTGAGATTTCTGGAGATTCGTAATTTTGGGAAGCTTGGCAACCCCTTTCCATGAAAGTGTTTCTCGCCAGTCACTGCTTAGGGCTACATCAAGATGAAACAAAACATAGAGATAGAACGTGAAACTACTTTTTTCTGTCAAGTTTCAAGAAGCTAGCACAAACCGTGTTGGATTTAGAGTTCCAAATACATCTATCAATATAGGAGAAAACAGAGTGAAACCTAAAAATTCAAACTGTTACTGGAAACGAACGCTTCAACATAGAAGAACGAAATTTGGGGAACCAAGTCGCCGTAGGGTACTGATCATTACCTGAAAGTATCATCCAGTTTGGGTGAAAAAATATTTGCTGAGATTTCTGGAGATTCGTAATTTTGGGAAGCTTGGCAACCCCTTTCCATGAAAGTGTTTCTCGCCAGTCACTGCTTAGGGCTACATCAAGAGGAAACAAAACATAGAGATAGAACGTGAAACTACTTCATTGTGTCAAGTTTCAAGAAGCTAGCACAAACCGTGTTGGATTTAGAGTTCCAAATACATCTATCAATATAGGAGAAAACAGAGTGAAACCTAAAAATTCAAACTGTTACTGGAAACGAACGCTTCAACATAGAAGAACGAAATTTGGGGAACCAAGTCGCCTTAGTGTACTGATCATTACCTGAAAGTATCATCCAGTTTGGGTGAAAAAATATTTGCTGAGATTTCTGGAGATTCGTAATTTTGGGAAGCTTGGCAACCCCTTTCCATGAAAGTGTTTCTCGCCAGTCACTGCTTAGGGCTACATCAAGAGGAAACAAAACATAGAGATAGAACGTGAAACTATTGTGTCAAGTTTCAAGAAGCTAGCACAAACCGTGTTGGATTTAGAGTTCCAATTACATCTATCAATATAGGAGAAAACAGAGTGAAACCTAAAAATTCAAACTGTTACTGGAAACGAACGCTTCAACATAGAAGAACGAAAGTTGGGGAACCAAGTCGCCTAGTGTACTGATCATTACCTGAAAGTATCATCCAGTTTGGGAGAAAAAATATTTGCTGAGATTTCTGGAGATTCGTAATTTTGGGAAGCTTGGCAACCCCTTTCCATGAAAGTGTTTCTCGCCAGTCACTGCTTAGGGCTACATCAAGAGGAAACAAAACATAGAGATAGAACGTGAAACTACTTTTTTGTGTCAAGTTTCAAGAAGCTAGCACAAACCGTGTTGGATTTAGAGTTCCAAATACATCTATCAATACAGGAGAAAACAGAGTGAAACCTAAAAATTCAAACTGTTAGTGGAAACGAACGCTTCAACATAGAGTACGAAATTTGGGGAACCAAGTCGCCTTAGTTTACTGATCATTACCTGAAAGTATCATCCAGTTTGGGTGAAAAAATATTTGCTGAGATTTCTGGAGATTCGTAATTTTGGGAAGCTTGGCAACCCCTTTCCATGAAAGTGTTTCTCGCCAGTCACTGCTTAGGGCTACATCAAGAGGAAACAAAACATAGAGATAGAACGTGAAACTACTTCATTGTGTCAAGTTTCAAGAAGCTAGCACAAACTGTGTTGGATTTAGAGTTCCAAATACATCTATCAATATAGGAGAAAACAGAGTGAAACCTAAAAATTCAAACTGTTACTGGAAACGAACGCTTCAACATAGAAGAACGAAATTTGGGGAACCAAGTCGCCTTAGTTTATTGATCATTACCTGAAAGTATCATCCAGATTGGGTGAAAAAATATTTGCTGAGATTTCTGGAGATTCGTAATTTTGGGAAGCTTGGCAACCCCTTTCCATGAAAGTGTTTCTCGCCAGTCACTGCTTAGGGCTACATCAAGAGGAAACAAAACATAGAGATAGAACGTGAAACTACTTCATTGTGTCAAGTTTCAAGAAGCTAGCACAAACCGTGTTGGATTTAGAGTTCCAAATACATCTATCAATATAGGAGAAAACAGAGTGAAACCTAAAAATTCAAACTGTTACTGGAAACGAACGCTTCAACATAGAAGAACGAAATTTGGGGAACCAAGTCGCCTTAGGGTACTGATCATTACCTGAAAGTATCATCCTGTTTGGGTGAAAAAATATTTGCTGAGATTTCTGGAGATTCGTAATTTTGGGAAGCTTGGCAACCCCTTTCCATGAAAGTGTTTCTCGCCAGTCACTGCTTAGGGCTACATCAAGAGGAAACAAAACATAGAGATAGAACGTGAAACTATTGTGTCAAGTTTCAAGAAGCTAGCACAAACCGTGTTGGATTTAGAGTTCCAAATACATCTATCAATATAGGAGAAAACAGAGTGAAACCTAAAAATTCAAACTGTTAGTGGAAACGAACGCTTCAACATAGAAGAACAAAATTTGGGGAACCAAGTCGCCTTAGTGTACTGATCATTACCTGAAAGTATCATCCAGTTTGGGTGAAAAAATATTTGCTGAGATTTCTGGAGATTCGTAATTTTTGGAAGCTTGGCAACCCCATTCATTGAAAGTGTTTCTCGCCAGTCACTGCTTAGGGCTACATCAAGAGGAAACAAAACATAGAGATAGAACGTGAAACTACATTATTGTGTCAAGTTTCAAGAAGCTAGCACAAACCGTGTTGGATTTAGAGTTCCAAATACGTCTATCAATATAGGAGAAAACAGAGTGAACCCTAAAAATTCAAACTGTTAGTGGAAACGAACGCTTCAACATAGAAGAACGAAATTTGGGGAACCAAGTCGCCTCAGTGTACTGATCATTACCTGAAAGTATCATCCATTTTGGGTGAAAAAATATTTGCTGTGATTTCTGGAGATTCGTAATTTTGGGAAGCTTGGCAACCCCTTTCCATGAAAGTGTTTCTCGCCAGTCACTGCTTAGGGCTAAATCAAGAGGAAACAAAACATAGAGATAGAACATGAAGCTACTTTATTGTGTCAAGTTTCAAGAAGCTAGCACAAACCGTGTTGGATTTAGAGTTCCAAATACATCTATCAATATAGGAGAAAACAGAGTGAAACCTAAAAATTCAAACTGTTACTGGAAACGAACGCTTCAACATAGAAGAACGAAATTTGGGGAACCAAGTCGCCTTAGTGTACTGATCATTACCTGAAAGTATCATCCAGTTTGGGTGAAAAAATATTTGCTGAGATTTCTGGAGATTCGTAATTTTTGGAAGCTTGGCAACCCCTTTCCATGAAAGTGTTTCTCGCCAGTCACTGCTTAGGGCTACATCAAGAGGAAACAAAACATAGAGATAGAACGTGAAACTACTTCATTGTGTCAAGTTTCAAGAAGCTAGCACAAACCGTGTTGGATTTAGAGTTCCAAATACATCTATCAATATAGGAGAAAACAGAGTGAAACCTAAAAATTCAAACTGTTACTGGAAACGAACGCTTCAACATAGAAGAACGAAATTTGGGGAACCAAGTCGCCTTAGTGTACTGATCATTACCTGAAAGTATCATCCAGTTTGGGTGAAAAAATATTTGCTGAGATTTCTGGAGATTCGTAATTTTGGGAAGCTTGGCAACCCCTTTCCATGAAAGTGTTTCTCGCCAGTCACTGCTTAGGGCTACATCAAGAGGAAACAAAACATAGAGATAGAACGTGTAACTATTGTGTCAAGTTTCAAGAAGCTAGCACAAACCGTGTTGGATTTAGAGTTCCAAATACATCTATCAATATAGGAGAAAACAGAGTGAAACCTTAAAATTCAAACTGTCAGTGGAAACGAACGCTTCAACATAGAAGAACGAAATTTGGGGAACCAAGTCGCCTTAGTGTACTGATCATTACCTGAAAGTATCATCCAGTTTGGGTGAAAAAATATTTGCTGAGATTTCTGGAGATTCGTAATTTTTGGAAGCTTGGCAACCCCATTCATTGAAAGTGTTTCTCGCCAGTCACTGCTTAGGGCTACATCAAGAGGAAACAAAACATAGAGATAGAACGTGAAACTACATTATTGTGTCAAGTTTCAAGAAGCTAGCACAAACCGTGTTGGATTTAGAGTTCCAAATACATCTATCAATATAGGAGAAAACAGAGTGAAACCTAAAAATTCAAACTGTTAGTGGAAACGAACGCTTCAACATAGAAGAACGAAATTTGGGGAACCAAGTCGCCTTAGTTTATTGATCATTACCTGAAAGTATCATCCAGATTGGGTGAAAAAATATTTGCTGAGATTTCTGGAGATTCGTAATTTTGGGAAGCTTGGCAACCCCTTTCCATGAAAGTGTTTCTCGCCAGTCACTGCTTAGGGCTACATCAAGAGGAAACAAAACATAGAGATAGAACGTGAAACTACTTTATTGAGTCAAGTTTCAAGAAGCTAGCACAAACCGTGTTGGATTTAGAGTTCCAAATACGTCTATCAATATAGGAGAAAACAGAGTGAACCCTAAAAATTCAAACTGTTACTGGAAACGAACGCTTCAACATAAAAGAACAAAATTTGGGGAACCAAGTCGCCTCAGTGTACTGATCATTACCTGAAAGTATCATCCATTTTGGGTGAAAAAATATTTGCTGTGATTTCTGGAGATTCGTAATTTTGGGAAGCTTGGCAACCCCTTTCCATGAAAGTGTTTCTCGCCAGTCACTGCTTAGGGCTACATCAAGAGGAAACAAAACATAGAGATAGAACGTGAAACTACTTTATTGTGTCAAGTTTCAAGAAGCTAGCACAAACCGTGTTGGATTTAGAGTTCCAAATACATCTATCAATATAGGAGAAAACAGAGTGAAACCTAAAAATTCAAACTGTTACTGGAAACGAACGCTTCAACGTAGAAGAACGAAATTTGGGGAACCAAGTCGCCTTAGTGTACTGATCATTACCTGAAAGTATCATCCAGTTTGGGTGAAAAAATATTTGCTGAGATTTCTGGAGATTCGTAATTTTTGGAAGCTTGGCAACCCCTTTCCATGAAAGTGTTTCTCGCCAGTCACTGCTTAGGGCTACATCAAGAGGAAACAAAACATAGAGATAGAACGTGGAACTACTTTTTTGTGTCAAGTTTCAAGAAGCTAGCACAAACCGTGTTGGATTTAGTGTTCCAAATATATCTATCAATATAGGAGAAAACAGAGTGAAACCTAAAAATTCAAACTGTTAGTGGAAACGAACGCTTCAATATAGAGAACGAAATTTGGGGAACCAAGTCGCCTTAGGGTACTGATCATTACCTGAAAGTATCATCCAGTTTGGGTGAAAAAATATTTGCTGAGATTTCTGGAGATCGTAATTTTGGGAAGCTTGGCAACCCCTTTCCATGAAAGTGTTTCTCGCCAGTCACTGCTTAGGGCTACATCCAGAGGAAACAAAACATAGAGATAGAACGTGAAGCTACTTTATTGTGTCAAGTTTCAAGAAGCTAGCACAAACCGTGTTGGATTTAGAGTTCCAAATACATCTATCAATATAGGAGAAAACAGAGTGAAACCTAAAAATTCAAACTGTTACTGGAAACGAACGCTTCAACATAGAAGAACGAAATTTGGGGAACCAAGTCGCCTTAGTGTACTTATCATTACCTGAAAGTATCATCCAGTTTGGGTGAAAAAATATTTGCTGAGATTTCTGGAGATTCGTAATTTTGGGAAGCTTGGCAACCCCTTTCCATGAAAGTGTTTCTCGCCAGTCACTGCTTAGGGCTACATCAAGACGAAACAAAACATAGAGATAGAACGTGAAACTACTTTTTTCTGTCAAGTTTCAAGAAGCTAGCACAAACCGTGTTGGATTTAGAGTTCCAAATACATCTATCAATATAGGAGAAAACAGAGTGAAACCTAAAAATTCAAACTGTTACTGGAAACGAACGCTTCAACATAGAAGAACGAAATTTGGGGAACCAAGTCGCCGTAGGGTACTGATCATTACCTGAAAGTATCATCCAGTTTGGGTGAAAAAATATTTGCTGAGATTTCTGGAGATTCGTAATTTTGGGAAGCTTGGCAACCCCTTTCCATGAAAGTGTTTCTCGCCAGTCACTGCTTAGGGCTACATCAAGAGGAAACAAAATATAGAGATAGAACGTGAAACTACTTTATTGTGTCAAGTTTCAAGAAGCTAGCACAAACCGTGTTGGATTTAGAGTTCCAAATACATCTATCAATATAGGAGAAAACAGAGTGAAACCTAAAAATTCAAACTGTTACTGGAAACGAACGCTTCAACATAGAAGAACGAAAGTTGGGGAACCAAGTCGCCTAGTGTACTGATCATTACCTGAAAGTATCATCCAGTTTGGGAGAAAAAATATTTGCTGAGATTTCTGGAGATTCGTAATTTTGGGAAGCTTGGCAACCCCTTTCCATGAAAGTGTTTCTCGCCAGTCACTGCTTAGGGCTACATCAAGAGGAAACAAAACATAGAGATAGAACGTGAAACTACTTTTTTGTGTCAAGTTTCAAGAAGCTAGCACAAACCGTGTTGGATTTAGAGTTCCAAATACATCTATCAATACAGGAGAAAACAGAGTGAAACCTAAAAATTCAAACTGTTAGTGGAAACGAACGCTTCAACATAGAGTACGAAATTTGGGGAACCAAGTCGCCTTAGTGTACTGATCATTACCTGAAAGTATCATCCAGTTTGGGTGAAAAAATATTTGCTGAGATTTCTGGAGATTCGTAATTTTGGGAAGCTTGGCAACCCCTTTCCATGAAAGTGTTTCTCGCCAGTCACTGCTTAGGGCTACATCAAGAGGAAACAAAACATAGAGATAGAACGTGAAACTACTTCATTGTGTCAAGTTTCAAGAAGCTAGCACAAACCGTGTTGGATTTAGAGTTCCAAATACATCTATCAATATAGGAGAAAACAGAGTGAAACCTAAAAATTCAAACTGTTACTGGAAACGAACGCTTCAACATAGAAGAACGAAATTTGGGGAACCAAGTCGCCTTAGGGTACTGATCATTACCTGAAAGTATCATCCAGTTTGGGTGAAAAAATATTTGCTGAGATTTCTGGAGATTCGTAATTTTGGGAAGCTTGGCAACCCCTTTCCATGAAAGTGTTTCTCGCCAGTCACTGCTTAGGGCTACATCAAGAGGAAACAAAACATAGAGATAGAACGTGAAACTACTTCATTGTGTCAAGTTTCAAGAAGCTAGCACAAACCGTGTTGGATTTAGAGTTCCAAATACATCTATCAATATAGGAGAAAACAGAGTGAAACCTAAAAATTCAAACTGTTACTGGAAACGAACGCTTCAACATAGAAGAACGAAATTTGGGGAACCAAGTCGCCTTAGTGTACTGATCATTACCTGAAAGTATCATCCAGTTTGGGTGAAAAAATATTTGCTGAGATTTCTGGAGATTCGTAATTTTGGGAAGCTTGGCAACCCCTTTCCATGAAAGTGTTTCTCGCCAGTCACTGCTTAGGGCTACATCAAGAGGAAACAAAACATAGAGATAGAACGTGAAACTACTTCATTGTGTCAAGTTTCAAGAAGCTAGCACAAACCGTGTTGGATTTAGAGTTCCAAATACATCTATCAATATAGGAGAAAACAGAGTGAAACCTAAAAATTCAAACTGTTACTGGAAACGAACGCTTCAACATAGAAGAACGAAAGTTGGGGAACCAAGTCGCCTAGTGTACTGATCATTACCTGAAAGTATCATCCAGTTTGGGAGAAAAAATATTTGCTGAGATTTCTGGAGATTCGTAATTTTGGGAAGCTTGGCAACCCCTTTCCATGAAAGTGTTTCTCGCCAGTCACTGCTTAGGGCTACATCAAGAGGAAACAAAATATAGAGATAGAACGTGAAACTACTTCATTGTGTCAAGTTTCAAGAAGCTAGCACAAACCGTGTTGGATTTAGAGTTCCAAATACATCTATCAATATAGGAGAAAACAGAGTGAAACCTAAAAATTCAAACTGTTACTGGAAACGAACGCTTCAACATAGAAGAACGAAATTTGGGGAACCAAGTCGCCTTAGTGTACTGATCATTACCTGAAAGTATCATCCAGTTTGGGTGAAAAAATATTTGCTGAGATTTCTGGAGATTCGTAATTTTGGGAACCTTGGCAACCCCTTTCCATGAAAGTGTTTCTCGCCAGTCACTGCTTAGGGCTACATCAAGAGGAAACAAAACATAGAGATAGAACGTGAAACTATTGTGTCAAGTTTCAAGAAGCTAGCACAAACCGTGTTGGATTTAGAGTTCCAAATACATCTATCAATATAGGAGAAAACAGAGTGAAACCTAAAAATTCAAACTGTCAGTGGAAACGAACGCTTCAACATAGAAGAACGAAATTTGGGGAACCAAGTCGCCTTAGTGTACTGATCATTACCTGAAAGTATCATCCAGTTTGGGTGAAAAAATATTTGCTGAGATTTCTGGAGATTCGTAATTTTGGGAAGCTTGGCAACCCCTTTCCATGAAAGTGTTTCTTGCCAGTCACTGCTTAGGGCTACATCAAGAGGAAACAAAACATAGAGATAGAACGTGAAACTACATTATTGTGTCAAGTTTCAAGAAGCTAGCACAAACCGTGTTGGATTTAGAGTTCCAAATACATCTATCAATATAGGAGAAAACAGAGTGAAACCTAAAAATTCAAACTGTTACTGGAAACGAACGCTTCAACATAGAAGAACGAAATTTGGGGAACCAAGTCGCCTTAGTTTATTGATCATTACCTGAAAGTATCATCCAGTTTGGGTGAAAAAATATTTGCTGAGATTTCTGGAGATTCGTAATTTTGGGAAGCTTGGCAACCCCTTTCCATGAAAGTGTTTCTCGCCAGTCACTGCTTAGGGCTACATCAAGAGGAAACAAAACATAGAGATAGAACGTGAAACTACTTTATTGTGTCAAGTTTCAAGAAGCTAGCACAAACCGTGTTGGATTTAGAGTTCCAAATACGTCTATCAATATAGGAGAAAACAGAGTGAACCCTAAAAATTCAAACTGTTACTGGAAACGAACGCTTCAACATAGAAGAACAAAATTTGGGGAACCAAGTCGCCTCAGTGTACTGATCATTACCTGAAAGTATCATCCATTTTGGGTGAAAAAATATTTGCTGTGATTTCTGGAGATTCGTAATTTTGGGAAGCTTGGCAACCCCTTTCCATGAAAGTGTTTCTCGCCAGTCACTGCTTAGGGCTACATCAAGAGGAAACAAAACATAGAGATAGAACGTGAAACTACTTTATTGTGTCAAGTTTCAAGAAGCTAACACAAACCGTGTTGGATTTAGAGTTCCAAATACATCTATCAATATAGGAGAAAACAGAGTGAAACCTAAAAATTCAAACTGTTACTGGAAACGAACGCTTCAACATAGAAGAACGAAATTTGGGGAACCAAGTCGCCTTAGTGTACTGATCATTACCTGAAAGTATCATCCAGTTTGGGTGAAAAAATATTTGCTGAGATTTCTGGAGATTCGTAATTTTGGGAAGCTTGGCAACCCCTTTCCATGAAAGTGTTTCTCGCCAGTCACTGCTTAGGGCTACATCAAGAGGAAACAAAACATAGAGATAGAACGTGAAACTACTTTATTGTGTCAAGTTTCAAGAAGCTAGCACAAACCGTGTTGGATTTAGAGTTCCAAATACATCTATCAATATAGGAGAAAACAGAGTGAAACCTAAAAATTCAAACTGTTACTGGAAACGAACGCTTCAACATAGAAGAACAAAATTTGGGGAACCAAGTCGCCGTAGGGTACTGATCATTACCTGAAAGTATCATCCAGTTTGGGTGAAAAAATATTTGCTGAGATTTCTGGAGATTCGTAATTTTGGGAAGCTTGGCAACCCCTTTCCATGAAAGTGTTTCTCGCCAGTCACTGCTTAGGGCTACATCAAGAGGAAACAAAATATAGAGATAGAACGTGAAACTACTTTATTGTGTCAAGTTTCAAGAAGCTAGCACAAACCGTGTTGGATTTAGAGTTCCAAATACATCTATCAATATAGGAGAAAACAGAGTGAAACCTAAAAATTCAAACTGTTACTGGAAACGAACGCTTCAACATAGAAGAACGAAAGTTGGGGAACCAAGTCGCCTAGTGTACTGATCATTACCTGAAAGTATCATCCAGTTTGGGAGAAAAAATATTTGCTGAGATTTCTGGAGATTCGTAATTTTGGGAAGCTTGGCAACCCCTTTCCATGAAAGTGTTTCTCGCCAGTCACTGCTTAGGGCTACATCAAGAGGAAACAAAACATAGAGATAGAACGTGAAACTACTTTTTTGTGTCAAGTTTCAAGAAGCTAGCACAAACCGTGTTGGATTTAGAGTTCCAAATACATCTATCAATACAGGAGAAAACAGATTGAAACCTAAAAATTCAAACTGTTAGTGGAAACGAACGCTTCAACATAGAGTACGAAATTTGGGGAACCAAGTCGCCTTAGTTTACTGATCATTACCTGAAAGTATCATCCAGTTTGGGTGAAAAAATATTTGCTGAGATTTCTGGAGATTCGTAATTTTGGGAAGCTTGGCAACCCCTTTCCATGAAAGTGTTTCTCGCCAGTCACTGCTTAGGGCTACATCAAGAGGAAACAAAACATGGAGATAGAACGTGAAACTACTTCATTGTGTCAAGTTTCAAGAAGCTAGCACAAACCGTGTTGGATTTAGAGTTCCAAATACATCTATCAATATAGGAGAAAACAGAGTGAAACCTAAAAATTCAAACTGTTACTGGAAACGAACGCTTCAACATAGAAGAACGAAATTTGGGGAACCAAGTCGCCTTAGGGTACTGATCATTACCTGAAAGTATCATCCAGTTTGGGTGAAAAAATATTTGCTGAGATTTCTGGAGATTCGTAATTTTGGGAAGCTTGGCAACCCCTTTCCATGAAAGTGTTTCTCGCCAGTCACTGCTTAGGGCTACATCAAGAGGAAACAAAACATAGAGATAGAACGTGAAACTATTGTGTCAAGTTTCAAGAAGCTAGCACAAACCGTGTTGGATTTAGAGTTCCAATTACATCTATCAATATAGGAGAAAACAGAGTGAAACCTAAAAATTCAAACTGTTAGTGGAAACGAACGCTTCAACATAGAAGAACGAAATTTGGGGAACCAAGTCGCCTTAGTGTACTGATCATTACCTGAAAGTATCATCCAGTTTGGGTGAAAAAATATTTGCTGAGATTTCTGGAGATTCGTAATTTTTGGAAGCTTGGCAACCCCATTCATTGAAAGTGTTTCTCGCCAGTCACTGCTTAGGGCTACATCAAGAGGAAACAAAACATAGAGATAGAACGTGAAACTACATTATTGTGTCAAGTTTCAAGAAGCTAGCACAAACCGTGTTGGATTTAGAGTTCCAAATACATCTATCAATATAGGAGAAAACAGAGTGAAACCTAAAAATTCAAACTGTTACTGGAAACGAACGCTTCAACATAGAAGAACGAAATTTGGGGAACCAAGTCGCCTTAGTTTATTGATCATTACCTGAAAGTATCATCCAGATTGGGTGAAAAAATATTTGCTGAGATTTCTGGAGATTCGTAATTTTGGGAAGCTTGGCAACCCCTTTCCATGAAAGTGTTTCTCGCCAGTCACTGCTTAGGGCTACATCAAGAGGAAACAAAACATAGAGATAGAACGTGAAACTACTTTATTGTGTCAAGTTTCAAGAAGCTAGCACAAACCGTGTTGGATTTAGAGTTCCAAATACGTCTATCAATATAGGAGAAAACAGAGTGAACCCTAAAAATTCAAACTGTTACTGGAAACGAACGCTTCAACATAGAAGAACAAAATTTGGGGAACCAAGTCGCCTCAGTGTACTGATCATTACCTGAAAGTATCATCCATTTTGGGTGAAAAAATATTTGCTGTGATTTCTGGAGATTCGTAATTTTGGGAAGCTTGGCAACCCCTTTCCATGAAAGTGTTTCTCGCCAGTCACTGCTTAGGGCTACATCAAGAGGAAACAAAACATAGAGATAGAACGTGAAACTACTTTATTGTGTCAAGTTTCAAGAAGCTAGCACAAACCGTGTTGGATTTAGAGTTCCAAATACATCTATCAATATAGGAGAAAACAGAGTGAAACCTAAAAATTCAAACTGTTACTGGAAACGAACGCTTCAACATAGAAGAACGAAATTTGGGGAACCAAGTCGCCTTAGTGTACTGATCATTACCTGAAAGTATCATCCAGTTTGGGTGAAAAAATATTTGCTGAGATTTCTGGAGATTCGTAATTTTTGGAAGCTTGGCAACCCCTTTCCATGAAAGTGTTTCTCGCCAGTCACTGCTTAGGGCTACATCAAGAGGAAACAAAACATAGAGATAGAACGTGAAACTACTTTTTTGTGTCAAGTTTCAAGAAGCTAGCACAAACCGTGTTGGATTTAGTGTTCCAAATATATCTATCAATATAGGAGAAAACAGAGTGAACCCTAAAAATTCAAACTGTTAGTGGAAACGAACGCTTCAATATAGAGAACGAAATTTGGGGAACCAAGTCTCCTTAGTTTACTGATCATTACCTGAAAGTATCATCCAGTTTGGGTGAAAAAATATTTGCTGAGATTTCTGGAGATTCGTAATTTTGGGAAGCTTGGCAACCCCTTTCCATGAAAGTGTTTCTCGCCAGTCACTGCTTAGGGCTACATCCAGAGGAAAAAAAACATAGAGATAGAACGTGAAGCTACTTTATTGTGTCAAGTTTCAAGAAGCTAGCACAAACCGTGTTGGATTTAGAGTTCCAAATACATCTATCAATATAGGAGAAAACAGAGTGAAACCTAAAAATTCAAACTGTTACTGGAAACGAACGCTTCAACATAGAAGAACGAAATTTGGGGAACCAAGTCGCCTTAGTGTACTTATCATTACCTGAAAGTATCATCCAGTTTGGGTGAAAAAATATTTGCTGAGATTTCTGGAGATTCGTAATTTTGGGAAGCTTGGCAACCCCTTTCCATGAAAGTGTTTCTCGCCAGTCACTGCTTAGGGCTACATCAAGACGAAACAAAACATAGAGATAGAACGTGAAACTACTTTTTTGTGTCAAGTTTCAAAAAGCTAGCACAAACCGTGTTGGATTTAGAGTTCCAAATACATCTATCAATATAGGAGAAAACAGAGTGAAACCTAAAAATTCAAACTGTTAGTGGAAACGAACGCTTCAACATAGAGAACGAAATTTGGGGAACCAAGTCTCCTTAGTTTACTGATCATTACCTGAAAGTATCATCCAGTTTGGGTGAAAAAATATTTGCTGAGATTTCTGGAGATTCGTAATTTTGGGAAGCTTGGCAACCCCTTTCCATGAAAGTGTTTCTCGCCAGTCACTGCTTAGGGCTACATCCAGAGGAAACAAAACATAGAGATAGAACGTGAAACTATTGTGTCAAGTTTCAAGAAGCTAGCACAAACCGTGTTGGATTTAGAGTTCCAAATACATCTATCAATATAGGAGAAAACAGAGTGAAACCTAAAAATTCAAACTGTTAGTGGAAACGAACGCTTCAACATAGAAGAACGAAATTTGGGGAACCAAGTCGCCTTAGTGTACTGATCATTACCTGAAAGTATCATCCAGTTTGGGTGAAAAAATATTTGCTGAGATTTCTGGAGATTCGTAATTTTTGGAAGCTTGGCAACCCCATTCATTGAAAGTGTTTCTCGCCAGTCACTACTTAGGGCTACATCAAGAGGAAACAAAACATAGAGATAGAACGTGAAACTACATTATTGTGTCAAGTTTCAAGAAGCTAGCACAAACCGTGTTGGATTTAGAGTTCCAAATACATCTATCAATATAGGAGAAAACAGAGTGAAACCTAAAAATTCAAACTGTTACTGGAAACGAACGCTTCAACATAGAAGAACGAAATTTGGGGAACCAAGTCGCCTCAGTGTACTGATCATTACCTGAAAGTATCATCCATTTTGGGTGAAAAAATATTTGCTGTGATTTCTGGAGATTCGTAATTTTGGGAAGCTTGGCAACCCCTTTCCATGAAAGTGTTTCTCGCCAGTCACTGCTTAGGGCTACATCAAGAGGAAACAAAACATAGAGATAGAACGTGAAACTACTTCATTGTGTCAAGTTTCAAGAAGCTAGCACAAACCGTGTTGGATTTAGAGTTCCAAATACATCTATCAATATAGGAGAAAACAGAGTGAAACCTAAAAATTCAAACTGTTACTGGAAACGAACGCTTCAACATAGAAGAACGAAATTTGGGGAACCAAGTCGCCTTAGGGTACTGATCATTACCTGAAAGTATCATCCAGTTTGGGTGAAAAAATATTTGCTGAGATTTCTGGAGATTCGTAATTTTGGGAAGCTTGGCAACCCCTTTCCATGAAAGTGTTTCTCGCCAGTCACTACTTAGGGCTACATCCAGAGGAAACAAAACATAGAGACAGAACGTGAAACTACTTTATTGTGTCAAGTTTCAAGAAGCTAGCAAAAACCGTGTTGGATTTAGAGTTCCAAATACATCTATCAATATAGGAGAAAACAGAGTGAAACCTAAAAATTCAAACTGTTACTGGAAACGAACGCTTCAACATAGAAGAACGAAATTTGGGGAACCAAGTCGCCTTAGTGTACTGATCATTACCTGAAAGTATCATCCAGTTTGGGTGAAAAAATATTTGCTGAGATTTCTGGAGATTCGTAATTTTTGGAAGCTTGCAACCCCTTTCCATGAAAGTGTTTCTCGCCAGTCACTGCTTAGGGCTACATCAAGAGGAAACAAAACATAGAGATAGAACGTGAAACTACTTTATTGTGTCAAGTTTCAAGAAGCTAGCACAAACCGTGTTGGATTTAGAGTTCCAAATACGTCTATCAATATAGGAGAAAACAGAGTGAACCCTAAAAATTCAAACTGTTACTGGAAACGAACGCTTCAACATAGAAGAACAAAATTTGGGGAACCAAGTCGCCTCAGTGTACTGATCATTACCTGAAAGTATCATCCATTTTGGGTGAAAAAATATTTGCTGTGATTTCTGGAGATTCGTAATTTTGGGAAGCTTGGCAACCCCTTTCCATGAAAGTGTTTCTCGCCAGTCACTGCTTAGGGCTACATCAAGAGGAAACAAAACATAGAGATAGAACGTGAAACTACTTTATTGTGTCAAGTTTCAAGAAGCTAGCACAAACCGTGTTGGATTTAGAGTTCCAAATACATCTATCAATATAGGAGAAAACAGAGTGAAACCTAAAAATTCAAACTGTTACTGGAAACGAACGCTTCAACATAGAAGAACGAAATTTGGGGAACCAAGTCGCCTTAGTGTACTGATCATTACCTGAAAGTATCATCCAGTTTGGGTGAAAAAATATTTGCTGAGATTTCTGGAGATTCGTAATTTTTGGAAGCTTGGCAACCCCTTTCCATGAAAGTGTTTCTCGCCAGTCACTGCTTAGGGCTACATCAAGAGGAAACAAAACATAGAGATAGAATGTGAAACTACTTTTTTGTGTCAAGTTTCAAGAAGCTAGCACAAACCGTGTTGGATTTAGTGTTCCAAATATATCTATCAATATAGGAGAAAACAGAGTGAAACCTAAAAATTCAAACTGTTAGTGGAAACGAACGCTTCAATATAGAGAACGAAATTTGGGGAACCAAGTCTCCTTAGTTTCCTGATCATTACCTGAAAGTATCATCCAGTTTGGGTGAAAAAATATTTGCTGAGATTTCTGGAGATTCGTAATTTTGGGAAGCTTGGCAACCCCTTTCCATGAAAGTGTTTCTCGCCAGTCACTGCTTAGGGCTACATCCAGAGGAAACAAAACATAGAGATAGAACGTGAAGCTACTTTATTGTGTCAAGTTTCAAGAAGCTAGCACAAACCGTGTTGGATTTAGAGTTCCAAATACATCTATCAATATAGGAGAAAACAGAGTGAAACCTAAAAATTCAAACTGTTACTGGAAACGAACGCTTCAACATAGAAGAACGAAATTTGGGGAACCAAGTCGCCTTAGTGTACTTATCATTACCTGAAAGTATCATCCAGTTTGGGTGAAAAAATATTTGCTGAGATTTCTGGAGATTCGTAATTTTGGGAAGCTTGGCAACCCCTTTCCATGAAAGTGTTTCTCGCCAGTCACTGCTTAGGGCTACATCAAGACGAAACAAAACATAGAGATAGAACGTGAAACTACTTTTTTGTGTCAAGTTTCAAGAAGCTAGCACAAACCGTGTTGGATTTAGATTTCCAAATACATCTATCAATATAGGAGAAAACAGAGTGAAACCTAAAAATTCAAACTGTTAGTGGAAACGAACGCTTCAACATAGAGAACGAAATTTGGGGAACCAAGTCTCCTTAGTTTACTGATCATTACCTGAAAGTATCATCCAGTTTGGGTGAAAAAATATTTGCTGAGATTTCTGGAGATTCGTAATTTTGGGAAGCTTGGCAACCCCTTTCCATGAAAGTGTTTCTCGCCAGTCACTGCTTAGGGCTACATCCAGAGGAAACAAAACATAGAGATAGAACGTGAAGCTACTTTATTGTGTCAAGTTTCAAGAAGCTAGCACAAACCGTGTTGGATTTAGAGTTCCAAATACATCTATCAATATAGGAGAAAACAGAGTGAAACCTAAAAATTCAAACTGTTACTGGAAACGAACGCTTCAACATAGAAGAACGAAATTTGGGGAACCAAGTCGCCTTAGTGTACTGATCATTACCTGAAAGTATCATCCATTTTGGGTGAAAAAATATTTGCTGAGATTTCTGGAGATTCGTAATTTTGGGAAGCTTGGCGACCCCTTTCCATGAAAGTGTTTCTCGCCAGTCACTGCTTAGGGCTACATCAAGAGGAAACAAAACATAGAGATAGAACGTGAAACTATTGTGTCAAGTTTCAAGAAGCTAGCACAAACCGTGTTGGATTTAGAGTTCCAAATACATCTATCAATATAGGAGAAAACAGAGTGAAACCTAAAAATTCAAACTGTTAGTGGAAACGAACGCTTCAACATAGAAGAACGAAATTTGGGGAACCAAGTCGCCTTAGTGTACTGATCATTACCTGAAAGTATCATCCAGTTTGGGTGAAAAAATATTTGCTGAGATTTCTGGAGATTCGTAATTTTTGGAAGCTTGGCAACCCCATTCATTGAAAGTGTTTCTCGCCAGTCACTGCTTAGGGCTACATCAAGAGGAAACAAAACATAGAGATAGAACGTGAAACTACATTATTGTGTCAAGTTTCAAGAAGCTAGCACAAACCGTGTTGGATTTAGAGTTCCAAATACATCTATCAATATAGGAGAAAACAGAGTGAAACCTAAAAATTCAAACTGTTACTGGAAACGAACGCTTCAACATAGAAGAACGAAATTTGGGGAACCAAGTCGCCTCAGTGTACTGATCATTACCTGAAAGTATCATCCATTTTGGGTGAAAAAATATTTGCTGTGATTTCTGGAGATTCGTAATTTTGGGAAGCTTGGCAACCCCTTTCCATGAAAGTGTTTCTCGCCAGTCACTGCTTAGGGCTACATCAAGAGGAAACAAAACATAGAGATAGAACGTGAAACTACTTCATTGTGTCAAGTTTCAAGAAGCTAGCACAAACCGTGTTGGATTTAGAGTTCCAAATACATCTATCAATATAGGAGAAAACAGAGTGAAACCTAAAAATTCAAACTGTTACTGGAAACGAACGCTTCAACATAGAAGAACGAAATTTGGGGAACCAAGTCGCCTTAGGGTACTGATCATTACCTGAAAGTATCATCCAGTTTGGGTGAAAAAATATTTGCTGAGATTTCTGGAGATTCGTAATTTTGGGAAGCTTGGCAACCCCTTTCCATGAAAGTGTTTCTCGCCAGTCACTGCTTAGGGCTACATCCAGAGGAAACAAAACATAGAGATAGAACGTGAAACTATTGTGTCAAGTTTCAAGAAGCTAGCACAAACCGTGTTGGATTTAGAGTTCCAAATACATCTATCAATATAGGAGAAAACAGAGTGAAACCTAAAAATTCAAACTGTTACTGGAAACGAACGCTTCAACATAGAAGAACGAAATTTGGGGAACCAAGTCGCCGTAGGGTACTGATCATTACCTGAAAGTATCATCCAGATTGGGTGAAAAAATATTTGCTGAGATTTCTGGAGATTCGTAATTTTGGGAAGCTTGGCAACCCCTTTCCATGAAAGTGTTTCTCGCCAGTCACTGCTTAGGGCTACATCAAGAGGAAACAAAACATAGAGATAGAACGTGAAACTACTTTATTGTGTCAAGTTTCAAGAAGCTAGCACAAACCGTGTTGGATTTAGAGTTCCAAATACGTCTATCAATATAGGAGAAAACAGAGTGAACCCTAAAAATTCAAACTGTTACTGGAAACGAACACTTCAACTTAGAAGAACAAAATTTGGGGAACCAAGTTGCCTCAGTGTACTGATCATTACCTGAAAGTATCATCCATTTTGGGTGAAAAAATATTTGCTGTGATTTCTGGAGATTCGTAATTTTGGGAAGCTTGGCAACCCCGTTCCATGAAAGTGTTTCTCGCCATTCACTGCTTAGGGCTACATCAAGAGGAAACAAAACATAGAGATAGAACGTGAAACTACTTTATTGTGTCAAGTTTCAAGAAGCTAGCACAAACCGTGTTGGATTTAGAGTTCCAAATACATCTATCAATATAGGAGAAAACAGAGTGAAACCTAAAAATTCAAACTGTTACTGGAAACGAACGCTTCAACATAGAAGAACGAAATTTGGGGAACCAAGTCGCCTTAGTGTACTGATCATTACCTGAAAGTATCATCCAGTTTGGGTGAAAAAATATTTGCTGAGATTTCTGGAGATTCGTAATTTTTGGAAGCTTGGCAACCCCTTTCCATGAAAGTGTTTCTCGCCAGTCACTGCTTAGGGCTACATCAAGAGGAAACAAAACATAGAGATAGAACGTGAAACTACTTTATTGTGTCAAGTTTCAAGAAGCTAGCACAAACCGTGTTGGATTTAGAGTTCCAAATACGTCTATCAATATAGGAGAAAACAGAGTGAACCCTAAAAATTCAAACTGTTACTGGAAACGAACGCTTCAACATAGAAGAACAAAATTTGGGGAACCAAGTCGCCTCAGTGTACTGATCATTACCTGAAAGTATCATCCATTTTGGGTGAAAAAATATTTGCTGTGATTTCTGGAGATTCGTAATTTTGGAAAGCTTGGCAACCCCTTTCCATGAAAGTGTTTCTCGCCAGTCACTGCTTAGGGCTACATCAAGAGGAAACAAAACATAGAGATAGAACGTGAAACTACTTTATTGTGTCAAGTTTCAAGAAGCTAGCACAAACCGTGTTGGATTTAGAGTTCCAAATACATCTATCAATATAGGAGAAAACAGAGTGAAACCTAAAAATTCAAACTGTTACTGGAAACGAACGCTTCAACATAGAAGAACGAAATTTGGGGAACCAAGTCGCCTTAGTGTACTGATCATTACCTGAAAGTATCATCCAGTTTGGGTGAAAAAATATTTGCTGAGATTTCTGGAGATTCGTAATTTTTGGAAGCTTGGCAACCCCTTTCCATGAAAGTGTTTCTCGCCAGTCACTGCTTAGGGCTACATCAAGAGGAAACAAAACATAGAGATAGAACGTGAAACTACTTTTTTGTGTCAAGTTTCAAGAAGCTAGCACAAACCGTGTTGGATTTAGTGTTCCAAATATATCTATCAATATAGGAGAAAACAGAGTGAAACCTAAAAATTCAAACTGTTAGTGGAAACGAACGCTTCAATATAGAGAACGAAATTTGGGGAACCAAGTCTCCTTAGTTTACTGATCATTACCTGAAAGTATCATCCAGTTTGGGTGAAAAAATATTTGCTGAGATTTCTGGAGATTCGTAATTTTTGGAAGCTTGGCAACCCCTTTCCATGAAAGTGTTTCTCGCCAGTCACTGCTTAGGGCTACATCCAGAGGAAACAAAACATAGAGATAGAACGTGAAGCTACTTTATTGTGTCAAGTTTCAAGAAGCTAGCACAAACCGTGTTGGATTTAGAGTTCCAAACACATCTATCAATATAGGAGAAAACAGAGTGAAACCTAAAAATTCAAACTGTTACTGGAAACGAACGCTTCAACATAGAAGAACGAAATTTGGGGAACCAAGTCGCCTTAGTGTACTGATCATTACCTGAAAGTATCATCCAGTTTGGGTGAAAAAATATTTTCTGAGATTTCTGGAGATTCGTAATTTTTGGAAGCTTGGCAACCCCTTTCCATGAAAGTGTTTCTCGCCAGTCACTGCTTAGGGCTACATCAAGAGGAAACAAAACATAGAGATAGAACGTGAAACTACTTTTTTGTGTCAAGTTTCAAGAAGCTAGCACAAACCGTGTTGGATTTAGTGTTCCAAATATATCTATCAATATAGGAGAAAACAGAGTGAAACCTAAAAATTCAAACTGTTAGTGGAAACGAACGCTTCAATATAGAGAACGAAATTTGGGGAACCAAGTCTCCTTAGTTTACTGATCATTACCTGAAAGTATCATCCAGTTTGGGTGAAAAAATATTTGCTGAGATTTCAGGAGATTCGTAATTTTGGGAAGCTTGGCAACCCCTTTCCATGAAAGTGTTTCTCGCCAGTCACTGCTTAGGGCTACATCCAGAGGAAACAAAACATAGAGATAGAACGTGAAGCTACTTTATTGTGTCAAGTTTCAAGAAGCTAGCACAAACCGTGTTGGATTTAGAGTTCCAAATACATCTATCAATATAGGAGAAAACAGAGTGAAACCTAAAAATTCAAACTGTTACTGGAAACGAACGCTTCAACATAGAAGAACGAAATTTGGGGAACCAAGTCGCCTTAGTGTACTTATCATTACCTGAAAGTATCATCCAGTTTGGGTGAAAAAATATTTGCTGAGATTTCTGGAGATTCGTAATTTTGGGAAGCTTGGCAACCCCTTTCCATGAAAGTGTTTCTCGCCAGTCACTGCTTAGGGCTACATCCAGAGGAAACAAAACATAGAGATAGAACGTGAAGCTACTTTATTGTGTCAAGTTTCAAGAAGCTAGCACAAACCATGTTGGATTTAGAGTTCCAAATACATCTATCAATATAGGAGAAAACAGAGTGAAACCTAAAAATTCAAACTGTTACTGGAAACGAACGCTTCAACATAGAAGAACGAAATTTGGGGAACCAAGTCGCCTTAGTGTACTGATCATTACCTGAAAGTATCATCCATTTTGGGTGAAAAAATATTTGCTGAGATTTCTGGAGATTCGTAATTTTGGGAAGCTTGGCAACCCCTTTCCATGAAAGTGTTTCTCGCCAGTCACTGCTTAGGGCTACATCAAGAGGAAACAAAACATAGAGATAGAACGTGAAACTACTTTATTGTGTCAAGTTTCAAGAAGCTAGCACAAACCGTGTTGGATTTAGAGTTCCAAATACATCTATCAATATAGGAGAAAACAGAGTGAAACCTAAAAATTCAAACTGTTAGTGGAAACGAACGCTTCAACATAGAAGAACGAAATTTGGGGAACCAAGTCGCCTTAGTGTACTGATCATTACCTGAAAGTATCATCCAGTTTGGGTGAAAAAATATTTGCTGACATTTCTGGAGATTCGTAATTTTTGGAAGCTTGGCAACCCCATTCATTGAAAGTGTTTCTCGCCAGTCACTGCTTAGGGCTACATCAAGAGGAAACAAAACATAGAGATAGAACGTGAAACTACATTATTGTGTCAAGTTTCAAGAAGCTAGCACAAACCGTGTTGGATTTAGAGTTCCAAATACATCTATCAATATAGGAGAAAACAGAGTGAAACCTAAAAATTCAAACTGTTACTGGAAACGAACGCTTCAACATAGAAGAACGAAATTTGGGGAACCAAGTCGCCTTAGTTTATTGATCATTACCTGAAAGTATCATCCAGATTGGGTGAAAAAATATTTGCTGAGATTTCTGGAGATTCGTAATTTTGGGAAGCTTGGCAACCCCTTTCCATGAAAGTGTTTCTCGCCAGTCACTGCTTAGGGCTACATCAAGAGGAAACATAACATAGAGATAGAACGTGAAACTACTTTTTTGTGTCAAGTTTCAAGAAGCTAGCACAAACCGTGTTGGATTTAGAGTTCCAAATACATCTATCAATACAGGAGAAAACAGAGTGAAACCTAAAAATTCAAACTGTTACTGGAAACGAACGCTTCAACATAGAAGAACGAAATTTGGGGAACCAAGTCGCCTTAGTGTACTGATCATTACCTGAAAGTATCATCCAGTTTGGGTGAAAAAATATTTGCTGAGATTTCTGGAGATTCGTAATTTTGGGAAGCTTGGCAACCCCTTTCCATGAAAGTGTTTCTCGCCAGTCACTGCTTAGGGCTACATCCAGAGGAAACAAAACATAGAGATAGAACGTGAAACTATTGTGTCAAGTTTCAAGAAGCTAGCACAAACCGTGTTGGATTTAGAGTTCCAAATACATCTATCAATATAGGAGAAAACAGAGTGAAACCTAAAAATTCAAACTGTTACTGGAAACGAACGCTTCAACATAGAAGAACGAAATTTGGGGAACCAAGTCGCCGTAGGGTACTGATCATTACCTGAAAATATCATCCAGATTGGGTGAAAAAATATTTGCTGAGATTTCTGGAGATTCGTAATTTTGGGAAGCTTGGCAACCCCTTTCCATGAAAGTGTTTCTCGCCAGTCACTGCTTAGGGCTACATCAAGAGGAAACAAAACATAGTGATAGAACGTGAAACTACTTTATTGTGTCAAGTTTCAAGAAGCTAGCACAAACCGTGTTGGATTTAGAGTTCCAAATACGTCTATCAATATAGGAGAAAACAGAGTGAACCCTAAAAATTCAAACTGTTACTGGAAACGAACGCTTCAACATAGAAGAACGAAATTTGGGGAACCAAGTCGCCTCAGTGTACTGATCATTACCTGAAAGTATCATCCATTTTGGGTGAAAAAATATTTGCTGTGATTTCTGGAGATTCGTAATTTTGGGAAGCTTGGCAACCCCTTTCCATGAAAGTGTTTCTCGCCAGTCACTGCTTAGGGCTACATCCAGAGGAAACAAAACATAGAGATAGAACGTGAAACTACTTTATTGTGTCAACTTTCAAGAAGCTAGCACAAACCGTGTTGGATTTAGAGTTCCAAATACATCTATCAATATAGGAGAAAACAGAGTGAAACCTAAAAATTCAAACTGTTACTGGAAACGAACGCTTCAACATAGAAGAACGAAATTTGGGGAACCAAGTCGCCTTAGTGTACTGATCATTACCTGAAAGTATCATCCAGTTTGGGTGAAAAAATATTTGCTGAGATTTCTGGAGATTCGTAATTTTGGGAAGCTTGGCAACCCCTTTCCATGAAAGTGTTTCTCGCCAGTCACTGCTTAGGGCTACATCAAGACGAAACAAAACATAGAGATAGAACGTGAAACTACTTTATTGTGTCAAGTTTCAAGAAGCTAGCACAAACCGTGTTGGATTTAGAGTTCCAAATACGTCTATCAATATAGGAGAAAACAGAGTGAACCCTAAAAATTCAAACTGTTACTGGAAACGAACGCTTCAACATAGAAGAACAAAATTTGGGGAACCAAGTCGCCTCAGTGTACTGATCATTACTTGAAAGTATCATCCAGTTTGGGTGAAAAAATATTTGCTGTGATTTCTGGAGATTCGTAATTTTGGGAAGCTTGGCAACCCCTTTCCATGAAAGTGTTTCTCGCCAATCACTGCTTAGGGCTACATCAAGAGGAAACAAAACATAGAGATAGAACGTGAAACTACTTTATTGTGTCAAGTTTCAAGAAGCTAGCACAAACCGTGTTGGATTTAGAGTTCCAAATACATCTATCAATATAGGAGAAAACAGAGTGAAACCTAAAAATTCAAACTGTTACTGGAAACGAACGCTTCAACATAGAAGAACGAAATTTGGGGAACCAAGTCGCCTTAGTGTACTGATCATTACCTGAAAGTATCATCCAATTTGGGTGAAAAAATATTTGCTGAGATTCCTGGAGATTCGTAATTTTTGGAAGCTTGGCAACCCCTTTCCATGAAAGTGTTTCTCGCCAGTCACTGCTTAGGGCTACATCAAGAGGAAACAAAACATAGAGATAGAACGTGAAACTACTTTTTTGTGTCAAGTTTCAAGAAGCTAGCACAAACCGTGTTGGATTTAGTGTTCCAAATATATCTATCAATATAGGAGAAAACAGAGTGAAACCTAAAAATTCAAACTGTTAGTGGAAACGAACGCTTCAATATAGAGAACGAAATTTGGGGAACCAAGTCTCCTTAGTTTACTGATCATTACCTGAAAGTATCATCCAGTTTGGGTGAAAAAATATTTGCTGAGATTTCTGGAGATTCGTAATTTTGGGAAGCTTGGCAACCCCTTTCCATGAAAGTGTTTCTCGCCAGTCACTGCTTAGGGCTACATCAAGAGGAAACAAAACATAGAGATAGAACGTGAAACTACTTTATTGTGTCAAGTTTCAAGAAGCTAGCACAAACCGTGTTGGATTTAGAGTTCCAAATACGTCTATCAATATAGGAGAAAACAGAGTGAACCCTAAAAATTCAAACTGTTACTGGAAACGAACGCTTCAACATAGAAGAATAAAATTTGGGGAACCAAGTCGCCTCAGTGTACTGATCATTACCTGAAAGTATCATCCATTTTGGGTGAAAAAATATTTGCTGTGATTTCTGGAGATTCGTAATTTTGGGAAGCTTGGCAACCCCTTTCCATGAAAGTGTTTCTCGCCAGTCACTGCTTAGGGCTACATCAAGAGGAAACAAAACATAGAGATAGAACGTGAAACTACTTTATTGTGTCAAGTTTCAAGAAGCTAGCACAAACCGTGTTGGATTTAGAGTTCCAAATACATCTATCAATATAGGAGAAAACAGAGTGAAACCTAAAAATTCAAACTGTTACTGGAAACGAACGCTTCAACATAGAAGAACGAAATTTGGGGAACCAAGTCACCTTAGTGTACTGATCATTACCTGAAAGTATCATCCAGTTTGGGTGAAAAAATATTTGCTGAGATTTCTGGAGATTCGTAATTTTTGGAAGCTTGGCAACCCCTTTCCATGAAAGTGTTTCTCGCCAGTCACTGCTTAGGGCTACATCAAGAGGAAACAAAACATAGAGATAGAACGTGAAACTACTTTATTGTGTCAAGTTTCAAGAAGCTAGCACAAACCGTGTTGGATTTAGAGTTCCAAATACGTCTATCAATATAGGAGAAAACAGAGTGAACCCTAAAAATTCAAACTGTTACTGGAAACGAACGCTTCAACATAGAAGAACAAAATTTGGGGAACCAAGTCGCCTCAGTGTACTGATCATTACCTGAAAGTATCATCCAGTTTGGGTGAAAAAATATTTGCTGTGATTTCTGGAGATTCGTAATTTTGGGAAGCTTGGCAACCCCTTTCCATGAAAGTGTTTCTCGCCAGTCACTGCTTAGGGCTACATCAAGAGGAAACAAAACATAGAGATAGAACGTGAAACTACTTTATTGTGTCAAGTTTCAAGAAGCTAGCACAAACCGTGTTGGATTTAGAGTTCCAAATACATCTATCAATATAGGAGAAAACAGAGTGAAACCTAAAAATTCAAACTGTTACTGGAAACGAACGCTTCAACATAGAAGAACGAAATTTGGGGAACCAAGTCGCCTTAGTGTACTGATCATTACCTGAAAGTATCATCCAGTTTGGGTGAAAAAATATTTGCTGAGATTTCTGGAGATTCGTAATTTTTGGAAGCTTGGCAACCCCTTTCCATGAAAGTGTTTCTCGCCAGTCACTGCTTAGGGCCACATCAAGAGGAAACAAAACATAGAGATAGAACGTGAAACTACTTTTTTGTGTCAAGTTTCAAGAAGCTAGCACAAACCGTGTTGGATTTAGTGTTCCAAATATATCTATCAATATAGGAGAAAACAGAGTGAAACCTAAAAATTCAAACTGTTAGTGGAAACGAACGCTTCAATATAGAGAACGAAATTTGGGGAACCAAGTCTCCTTAGTTTACTGATCATTACCTGAAAGTATCATCCAGTTTGGGTGAAAAAATATTTGCTGAGATTTCTGGAGATTCGTAATTTTGGGAAGCTTGGCAACCCCTTTCCATGAAAGTGTTTCTCGCCAGTCACTGCTTAGGGCTACATCCAGAGGAAACAAAACATAGAGATAGAACGTGAAGCTACTTTATTGTGTCAAGTTTCAAGAAGCTAGCACAAACCGTGTTGGATTTAGAGTTCCAAATACATCTATCAATATAGGAGAAAACAGAGTGAAACCTAAAAATTCAAACTGTTACTGGAAACGAACGCTTCAACATAGAAGAACGAAATTTGGGGAACCAAGTCGCCTTAGTGTACTTATCATTACCTGAAAGTATCATCCAGTTTGGGTGAAAAAATATTTGCTGAGATTTCTGGAGATTCGTAATTTTGGGAAGCTTGGCAACCCCTTTCCATGAAAGTGTTTCTCGCCAGTCACTGCTTAGGGCTACATCAAGACGAAACAAAACATAGAGATAGAACGTGAAACTACTTTTTTGTGTCAAGTTTCAAGAAGCTAGCACAAACCGTGTTGGATTTAGAGTTCCAAATACATCTATCAATATAGGAGAAAACAGAGTGAAACCTAAAAATTCAAACTGTTAGTGGAAACGAACGCTTCAACATAGAGAACGAAATTTGGGGAACCAAGTCTCCTTAGTTTACTGATCATTACCTGAAAGTATCATCCATTTTGGGTGAAAAAATATTTGCTGAGATTTCTGGAGATTCGTAATTTTGGGAAGCTTGGCAACCCCTTTCCATGAAAGTGTTTCTCGCCAGTCACTGCTTAGGGCTACATCCAGAGGAAACAAAACATAGAGATAGAACGTGAAGCTACTTTATTGTGTCAAGTTTCAAGAAGCTAGCACAAACCGTGTTGGATTTAGAGTTCCAAATACATCTATCAATATAGGAGAAAACAGAGTGAAACCTAAAAATTCAAACTGTTACTGGAAACGAACGCTTCAACATAGAAGAACGAAATTTGGGGAACCAAGTCGCCTTAGTGTACTGATCATTACCTGAAAGTATCATCCAGTTTGGGTGAAAAAATATTTGCTGAGATTTCTGGAGATTCGTAATTTTGGGAAGCTTGGCAACCCCTTTCCATGAAAGTGTTTCTCGCCAGTCACTGCTTAGGGCTACATCAAGAGGAAACAAAACATAGAGATAGAACGTGAAACTATTGTGTCAAGTTTCAAGAAGCTAGCACAAACCGTGTTGGATTTAGAGTTCCAAATACATCTATCAATATAGGAGAAAACAGAGTGAAACCTAAAAATTCAAACTGTTAGTGGAAACGAACGCTTCAACATAGAAGAACGAAATTTGGGGAACCAAGTCGCCTTAGTGTACTGATCATTACCTGAAAGTATCATCCAGTTTGGGTGAAAAAATATTTGCTGAGATTTCTGGAGATTCGTAATTTTTGGAAGCTTGGCAACCCCATTCATTGAAAGTGTTTCTCGCCAGTCACTGCTTAGGGCTACATCAAGAGGAAACAAAACATAGAGATAGAACGTGAAACTACATTATTGTGTCAAGTTTCAAGAAGCTAGCACAAACCGTGTTGGATTTAGAGTTCCAAATACATCTATCAATATAGGAGAAAACAGAGTGAAACCTAAAAATTCAAACTGTTACTGGAAACGAACGCTTCAACATAGAAGAACGAAATTTGGGGAACCAAGTTGCCTTAGTTTATTGATCATTACCTGAAAGTATCATCCAGATTGGGTGAAAAAATATTTGCTGAGATTTCTGGAGATTCGTAATTTTGGGAAGCTTGGCAACCCCTTTCCATGAAAGTGTTTCTCGCCAGTCACTGCTTAGGGCTACATCAAGAGGAAACAAAACATAGAGATAGAACGTGAAACTACTTCATTGTGTCAAGTTTCAAGAAGCTAGCACAAACCGTGTTGGATTTAGAGTTCCACATACATCTATCAATATAGGAGAAAACAGAGTGAAACCTAAAAATTCAAACTGTTACTGGAAACGAACGCTTCAACATAGAAGAACGAAATTTGGGGAACCAAGTCGCCTTAGGGTACTGATCATTACCTGAAAGTATCATCCAGTTTGGGTGAAAAAATATTTGCTGAGATTTCTGGAGATTCGTAATTTTGGGAAGCTTGGCAACCCCTTTCCATGAAAGTGTTTCTCGCCAGTCACTGCTTAGGGCTACATCAAGAGGAAACAAAACATAGAGATAGAACGTGAAACTATTGTGTCAAGTTTCAAGAAGCTAGCACAAACCGTGTTGGATTTAGAGTTCCAAATACATCTATCAATATAGGAGAAAACAGAGTGAAACCTAAAAATTCAAACTGTTACTGGAAACGAACGCTTCAACATAGAAGAACGAAATTTGGGGAACCAAGTCGCCTTAGTGTACTGATCATTACCTGAAAGTATCATCCAGTTTGGGTGAAAAAATATTTGCTGAGATTTCTGGAGATTCGTAATTTTTGGAAGCTTGGCAACCCCATTCATTGAAAGTGTTTCTCGCCAGTCACTGCTTAGGGCTACATCAAGAGGAAACAAAACATAGAGATAGAACGTGAAACTACATTATTGTGTCAAGTTTCAAGAAGCTAGCACAAACCGTGTTGGATTTAGAGTTCCAAATACATCTATCAATATAGGAGAAAACAGAGTGAAACCTAAAAATTCAAACTGTTACTGGAAACGAACGCTTCAACATAGAAGAACGAAATTTGGGGAACCATGTTGCCTTAGTTTATTGATCATTACCTGAAAGTATCATCCAGATTGGGTGAAAAAATATTTGCTGAGATTTCTGGAGATTCGTAATTTTGGGAAGCTTGGCAACCCCTTTCCATGAAAGTGTTTCTCGCCAGTCACTGCTTAGGGCTACATCAAGAGGAAACAAAACATAGAGATAGAACGTGAAACTATTGTGTCAAGTTTCAAGAAGCTAGCACAAACCGTGTTGGATTTAGAGTTCCAAATACATCTATCAATATAGGAGAAAACAGAGTGAAACCTAAAAATTCAAACTGTTACTGGACACGAACGCTTCAACATAGAAGAACGAAATTTGGGGAACCAAGTCGCCTTAGTGTACTGATCATTACCTGAAAGTATCATCCAGTTTGGGTGAAAAAATATTTGCTGAGATTTCTGGAGATTCGTAATTTTTGGAAGCTTGGCAACCCCTTTCCATGAAAGTGTTTCTCGCCAGTCACTGCTTAGGGCTACATCAAGAGGAAACAAAACATAGAGATAGAACGTGAAACTACTTTATTGTGTCAAGTTTCAAGAAGCTAGCACAAACCGTGTTGGATTTAGAGTTCCAAATACGTCTATCAATATAGGAGAAAACAGAGTGAACCCTAAAAATTCAAACTGTTACTGGAAACGAACGCTTCAACATAGAAGAACAAAATTTGGGGAACCAAGTCGCCTCAGTGTACTGATCATTACCTGAAAGTATCATCCAGTTTAGGTGAAAAAATATTTGCTGTGATTTCTGGAGATTCGTAATTTTGGGAAGCTTGGCAACCCCTTTCCATGAAAGTGTTTCTCGCCAGTCACTGCTTAGGGCTACATCAAGAGGAAACAAAACATAGAGATAGAACGTGAAACTACTTTATTGTGTCAAGTTTCAAGAAGCTAGCACAAACCGTGTTGGATTTAGAGTTCCAAATACATCTATCAATATAGGAGAAAACAGAGTGAAACCTAAAAATTCAAACTGTTACTGGAAACGAACGCTTCAACATAGAAGAACGAAATTTGGGGAACCAAGTCGCCTTAGTGTACTGATCATTACCTGAAAGTATCATCCAGTTTGGGTGAAAAAATATTTGCTGAGATTTCTGGAGATTCGTAATTTTTGGAAGCTTGGCAACCCCTTTCCATGAAAGTGGTTCTCGCCAGTCACTGCTTAGGGCCACATCAAGAGGAAACAAAACATAGAGATAGAACGTGAAACTACTTTTTTGTGTCAAGTTTCAAGAAGCTAGCACAAACCGTGTTGGATTTAGTGTTCCAAATATATCTATCAATATAGGAGAAAACAGAGTGAAACCTAAAAATTCAAACTGTTAGTGGAAACGAACGCTTCAATATAGAGAACGAAATTTGGGGAACCAAGTCTCCTTAGTTTACTGATCATTACCTGAAAGTATCATCCAGTTTGGGTGAAAAAATATTTGCTGAGATTTCTGGAGATTCGTAATTTTGGGAAGCTTGGCAACCCCTTTCCATGAAAGTGTTTCTTGCTAGTCACTGCTTAGGGCTACATCCAGAGGAAACAAAACATAGAGATAGAACGTGAAGCTACTTTATTGTGTCAAGTTTCAAGAAGCTAGCACAAACCGTGTTGGATTTAGAGTTCCAAATACATCTATCAATATAGGAGAAAACAGAGTGAAACCTAAAAATTCAAACTGTTACTGGAAACGAACGCTTCAACATAGAAGAACGAAATTTGGGGAACCAAGTCGCCTTAGTGTACTTATCATTACCTGAAAGTATCATCCAGTTTGGGTGAAAAAATATTTGCTGAGATTTCTGGAGATTCGTAATTTTGGGAAGCTTGGCAACCCCTTTCCATGAAAGTGTTTCTCGCCAGTCACTGCTTAGGGCTACATCAAGACGAAACAAAACATAGAGATAGAACGTGAAACTACTTTTTTGTGTCAAGTTTCAAGAAGCTAGCACAAACCGTGTTGGATTTAGAGTTCCAAATACATCTATCAATATAGGAGAAAACAGAGTGAAACCTAAAAATTCAAACTGTTAGTGGAAACGAACGCTTCAACATAGAGAACGAAATTTGGGGAACCAAGTCTCCTTAGTTTACTGATCATTACCTGAAAGTATCATCCATTTTGGGTGAAAAAATATTTGCTGAGATTTCTGGAGATTCGTAATTTTGGGAAGCTTGGCAACCCCTTTCCATGAAAGTGTTTCTCGCCAGTCACTGCTTAGGGCTACATCCAGAGGAAACAAAACATAGAGATAGAACGTGAAGCTACTTTATTGTGTCAAGTTTCAAGAAGCTAGCACAAACCGTGTTGGATTTAGAGTTCCAAATACATCTATCAATATAGGAGAAAACAGAGTGAAACCTAAAAATTCAAACTGTTACTGGAAACGAACGCTTCAACATAGAAGAACGAAATTTGGGGAACCAAGTCGCCTTAGTGTACTGATCATTACCTGAAAGTATCATCCAGTTTGGGTGAAAAAATATTTGCTGAGATTTCTGGAGATTCGTAATTTTGGGAAGCTTGGCAACCCCTTTCCATGAAAGTGTTTCTCGCCAGTCACTGCTTAGGGCTACATCAAGAGGAAACAAAACATAGAGATAGAACGTGAAACTATTGTGTCAAGTTTCAAGAAGCTAGCACAAACCGTGTTGGATTTAGAGTTCCAAATACATCTATCAATATAGGAGAAAACAGAGTGAAACCTAAAAATTCAAACTGTTAGTGGAAACGAACGCTTCAACATAGAAGAACGAAATTTGGGGAACCAAGTCGCCTTAGTGTACTGATCATTACCTGAAAGTATCATCCAGTTTGGGTGAAAAAATATTTGCTGAGATTTCTGGAGATTCGTAATTTTTGGAAGCTTGGCAACCCCATTCATTGAAAGTGTTTCTCGCCAGTCACTGCTTAGGGCTACATCAAGAGGAAACAAAACATAGAGATAGAACGTGAAACTACATTATTGTGTCAAGTTTCAAGAAGCTAGCACAAACCGTGTTGGATTTAGAGTTCCAAATACATCTATCAATATAGGAGAAAACAGAGTGAAACCTAAAAATTCAAACTGTTACTGGAAACGAACGCTTCAACATAGAAGAACGAAATTTGGGGAACCAAGTCGCCTTAGTGTACTGATCATTACCTGAAAGTATCATCCAGTTTGGGTGAAAAAATATTTGCTGAGATTTCTGGAGATTCGTAATTTTTGGAAGCTTGGCAACCCCATTCATTGAAAGTGTTTCTCGCCAGTCACTGCTTAGGGCTACATCAAGAGGAAACAAAACATAGAGATAGAACGTGAAACTACATTATTGTGTCAAGTTTCAAGAAGCTAGCACAAACCGTGTTGGATTTAGAGTTCCAAATACATCTATCAATATAGGAGAAAACAGAGTGAAACCTAAAAATTCAAACTGTTACTGGAAACGAACGCTTCAACATAGAAGAACGAAATTTGGGGAACCAAGTTGCCTTAGTTTATTGATCATTACCTGAAAGTATCATCCAGATTGGGTGAAAAAATATTTGCTGAGATTTCTGGAGATTCGTAATTTTGGGAAGCTTGGCAACCCCTTTCCATGAAAGTGTTTCTCGCCAGTCACTGCTTAGGGCTACATCAAGAGGAAACAAAACATAGAGATAGAACGTGAAACTATTGTGTCAAGTTTCAAGAAGCTAGCACAAACCGTGTTGGATTTAGAGTTCCAAATACATCTATCAATATAGGAGAAAACAGAGTGAAACCTAAAAATTCAAACTGTTAGTGGAAACGAACGCTTCAACATAGAAGAACGAAATTTGGGGAACCAAGTCGCCTTAGTGTACTGATCATTACCTGAAAGTATCATCCAGTTTGGGTGAAAAAATATTTGCTGAGATTTCTGGAGATTCGTAATTTTTGGAAGCTTGGCAACCCCATTCATTGAAAGTGTTTCTCGCCAGTCACTGCTTTGGGCTACATCAAGAGGAAACAAAACATAGAGATAGAACGTGAAACTACATTATTGTGTCAAGTTTCAAGAAGCTAGCACAAACCGTGTTGGATTTAGAGTTCCAAATACATCTATCAATATAGGAGAAAACAGAGTGAAACCTAAAAATTCAAACTGTTACTGGAAACGAACGCTTCAACATAGAAGAACGAAATTTGGGGAACCAAGTCGCCTTAGTGTACTGATCATTACCTGAAAGTATCATCCAGTTTGGGTGAAAAAATATTTGCTGAGATTTCTGGAGATTCGTAATTTTGGGAAGCTTGGCAACCCCTTTCCATGAAAGTGTTTCTCGCCAGTCACTGCTTAGGGCTACATCCAGAGGAAACAAAACATAGAGATAGAACGTGAAGCTACTTTATTGTGTCAAGTTTCAAGAAGCTAGCACAAACCGTGTTGGATTTAGAGTTCCAAATACATCTATCAATATAGGAGAAAACAGAGTGAAACCTAAAAATTCAAACTGTTAGTGGAAACGAACGCTTCAACATAGAGAACGAAATTTGGGGAACCAAGTCTCCTTAGTTTACTGATCATTACCTGAAAGTATCATCCATTTTGGGTGAAAAAATATTTGCTGAGATTTCTGGAGATTCGTAATTTTGGGAAGCTTGGCAACCCCTTTCCATGAAAGTGTTTCTCGCCAGTCACTGCTTAGGGCTACATCCAGAGGAAACAAAACATAGAGATAGAACGTGAAGCTACTTTATTGTGTCAAGTTTCAAGAAGCTAGCACAAACCGTGTTGGATTTAGAGTTCCAAATACATCTATCAATATAGGAGAAAACAGAGTGAAACCTAAAAATTCAAACTGTTACTGGAAACGAACGCTTCAACATAGAAGAACGAAATTTGGGGAACCAAGTCGCCTTAGGGTACTGATCATTACCTGAAAGTATCATCCAGTTTGGGTGAAAAAATATTTGCTGAGATTTCTGGAGATTCGTAATTTTGGGAAGCTTGGCAACCCCTTTCCATGAAAGTGTTTCTCGCCAGTCACTGCTTAGGGCTACATCAAGAGGAAACAAAACATAGAGATAGAACGTGAAACTATTGTGTCAAGTTTCAAGAAGCTAGCACAAACCGTGTTGGATTTAGAGTTCCAAATACATCTATCAATATAGGAGAAAACAGAGTGAAACCTAAAAATTCAAACTGTTAGTGGAAACGAACGCTTCAACATAGAAGAACGAAATTTGGGGAACCAAGTCGCCTTAGTGTACTGATCATTACCTGAAAGTATCATCCAGTTTGGGTGAAAAAATATTTGCTGAGATTTCTGGAGATTCGTAATTTTTGGAAGCTTGGCAACCCCATTCATTGAAAGTGTTTCTCGCCAGTCACTGCTTAGGGCTACATCAAGAGGAAACAAAACATAGAGATAGAACGTGAAACTACATTATTGTGTCAAGTTTCAAGAAGCTAGCACAAACAGTGTTGGATTTAGAGTTCCAAATACATCTATCAATATAGGAGAAAACAGAGTGAAACCTAAAAATTCAAACTGTTACTGGAAACGAACGCTTCAACATAGAAGAACGAAATTTGGGGAACCAAGTCGCCTTAGTTTATTGATCATTACCTGAAAGTATCATCCAGATTGGGTGAAAAAATATTTGCTGAGATTTCTGGAGATTCGTAATTTTGGGAAGCTTGGCAACCCCTTTCCATGAAAGTGTTTCTCGCCAGTCACTGCTTAGGGCTACATCAAGAGGAAACAAAACATAGAGATAGAACGTGAAACTACTTCATTGTGTCAAGTTTCAAGAAGCTAGCACAAACCGTGTTGGATTTAGAGTTCCACATACATCTATCAATATAGGAGAAAACAGAGTGAAACCTAAAAATTCAAACTGTTACTGGAAACGAACGCTTCAACATAGAAGAACGAAATTTGGGGAACCAAGTCGCCTTAGGGTACTGATCATTACCTGAAAGTATCATCCAGTTTGGGTGAAAAAATATTTGCTGAGATTTCTGGAGATTCGTAATTTTGGGAAGCTTGGCAACCCCTTTCCATGAAAGTGTTTCTCGCCAGTCACTGCTTAGGGCTACATCAAGAGGAAACAAAACATAGAGATAGAACGTGAAACTATTGTGTCAAGTTTCAAGAAGCTAGCACAAACCGTGTTGGATTTAGAGTTCCAAATACATCTATCAATATAGGAGAAAACAGAGTGAAACCTAAAAATTCAAACTGTTACTGGAAACGAACGCTTCAACATAGAAGAACGAAATTTGGGGAACCAAGTCGCCTTAGTGTACTGATCATTACCTGAAAGTATCATCCAGTTTGGGTGAAAAAATATTTGCTGAGATTTCTGGAGATTCGTAATTTTTGGAAGCTTGGCAACCCCATTCATTGAAAGTGTTTCTCGCCAGTCACTGCTTTGGGCTACATCAAGAGGAAACAAAACATAGAGATAGAACGTGAAACTACATTATTGTGTCAAGTTTCAAGAAGCTAGCACAAACCGTGTTGGATTTAGAGTTCCAAATACATCTATCAATATAGGAGAAAACAGAGTGAAACCTAAAAATTCAAACTGTTACTGGAAACGAACGCTTCAACATAGAAGAACGAAATTTGGGGAACCAAGTCGCCGTAGGGTACTGATCATTACCTGAAAGTATCATCCAGATTGGGTGAAAAAATATTTGCTGAGATTTCTGGAGATTCGTAATTTTGGGAAGCTTGGCAACCCCTTTCCATGAAAGTGTTTCTCGCCAGTCACTGCTTAGGGCTACATCAAGAGGAAACAAAACATAGAGATAGAACGTGAAACTACTTTATTGTGTCAAGTTTCAAGAAGCTAGCACAAACCGTGTTGGATTTAGAGTTCCAAATACGTCTATCAATATAGGAGAAAACAGAGTGAACCCTAAAAATTCAAACTGTTACTGGAAACGAACGCTTCAACATAGAAGAACAAAATTTGGGAAACCAAGTCGCCTCAGTGTACTGATCATTACCTGAAAGTATCATCCATTTTGGGTGAAAAAATATTTGCTGTGATTTCTGGAGATTCGTAATTTTGGGAAGCTTGGCAACCCCTTTCCATGAAAGTGTTTCTCGCCAGTCACTGCTTAGGGCTACATCAAGAGGAAACAAAACATAGAGACAGAACGTGAAACTACTTTATTGTGTCAAGTTTCAAGAAGCTAGCACAAACCGTGTTGGATTTAGAGTTCCAAATACATCTATCAATATAGGAGAAAACAGAGTGAAACCTAAAAATTCAAACTGTTACTGGAAACGAACGCTTCAACATAGAAGAACGAAATTTGGGGAACCAAGTCGCCTTAGTGTACTGATCATTACCTGAAAGTATCATCCAGTTTGGGTGAAAAAATATTTGCTGAGATTTCTGGAGATTCGTAATTTTTGGAAGCTTGGCAACCCCATTCATTGAAAGTGTTTCTCGCCAGTCACTGCTTTGGGCTACATCAAGAGGAAACAAAACATAGAGATAGAACGTGAAACTACATTATTGTGTCAAGTTTCAAGAAGCTAGCACAAACCGTGTTGGATTTAGAGTTCCAAATACATCTATCAATATAGGAGAAAACAGAGTGAAACCTAAAAATTCAAACTGTTACTGGAAACGAACGCTTCAACATAGAAGAACGAAATTTGGGGAACCAAGTCGCCTTATTTTATTGATCATTACCTGAAAGTATCATCCAGATTGGGTGAAAAAATATTTGCTGAGATTTCTGGAGATTCGTAATTTTGGGAAGCTTGGCAACCCCTTTCCATGAAAGTGTTTCTCGCCAGTCACTGCTTAGGGCTACATCAAGAGGAAACAAAACATAGAGATAGAACGTGAAACTACTTCATTGTGTCAAGTTTCAAGAAGCTAGCACAAACCGTGTTGGATTTAGAGTTCCAAATACATCTATCAATATAGGAGAAAACAGAGTGAACCCTAAAAATTCAAACTGTTACTGGAAACGAACGCTTCAACATAGAAGAACAAAATTTGGGGAACCAAGTCGCCTCATTGTACTGATCATTACCTGAAAGTATCATCCATTTTGGGTGAAAAAATATTTGCTGTGATTTCTGGAGATTCGTAATTTTGGGAAGCTTGGCAACCCCTTTCCATGAAAGTGTTTCTCGCCAGTCACTGCTTAGGGCTACATCAAGAGGAAACAAAACATAGAGATAGAACGTGAAACTACTTTATTGTGTCAAGTTTCAAGAAGCTAGCACAAACCGTGTTGGATTTAGAGTTCCAAATACATCTATCAATATAGGAGAAAACAGAGTGAAACCTAAAAATTCAAACTGTTAGTGGAAACGAACGCTTCAACATAGAGAACGAAATTTGGGGAACCAAGTCTCCTTAGTTTACTGATCATTACCTGAAAGTATCATCCAGTTTGGGTGAAAAAATATTTGCTGAGATTTCTGGAGATTCGTAATTTTGGGAAGCTTGGCAACCCCTTTCCATGAAAGTGTTTCTCGCCAGTCACTGCTTAGGGCTACATCCAGAGGAAACAAAACATAGAGATAGAACGTGAAACTATTGTGTCAAGTTTCAAGAAGCTAGCACAAACCGTGTTGGATTTAGAGTTCCAAATACATCTATCAATATAGGAGAAAACAGAGTGAAACCTAAAAATTCAAACTGTTAGTGGAAACGAACGCTTCAACATAGAAGAACGAAATTTGGGGAACCAAGTCGCCTTAGTGTACTGATCATTACCTGAAAGTATCATCCAGTTTGGGTGAAAAAATATTTGCTGAGATATCTGGAGATTCGTAATTTTTGGAAGCTTGGCAACCCCATTCATTGAAAGTGTTTCTCGCCAGTCACTACTTAGGGCTACATCAAGAGGAAACAAAACATAGAGATAGAACGTGAAACTACATTATTGTGTCAAGTTTCAAGAAGCTAGCACAAACCGTGTTGGATTTAGAGTTCCAAATACATCTATCAATATAGGAGAAAACAGAGTGAAACCTAAAAATTCAAACTGTTACTGGAAACGAACGCTTCAACATAGAAGAACGAAATTTGGGGAACCAAGTCGCCTCAGTGTACTGATCATTACCTGAAAGTATCATCCATTTTGGGTGAAAAAATATTTGCTGAGATTTCTGGAGATTCGTAATTTTGGGAAGCTTGGCAACCCCTTTCCATGAAAGTGTTTCTCGCCAGTCACTGCTTAGGGCTACATCAAGAGGAAACAAAACATAGAGATAGAACGTGAAACTACTTCATTGTGTCAAGTTTCAAGAAGCTAGCACAAACCGTGTTGGATTTAGAGTTCCACATACATCTATCAATATAGGAGAAAACAGAGTGAAACCTAAAAATTCAAACTGTTACTGGAAACGAACGCTTCAACATAGAAGAACGAAATTTGGGGAACCAAGTCGCCTTAGTGTACTGATCATTACCTGAAAGTATCATCCAGTTTGGGTGAAAAAATATTTGCTGAGATTTCTGGAGATTCGTAATTTTTGGAAGCTTGGCAACCCCTTTCCATGAAAGTGTTTCTCGCCAGTCACTGCTTAGGGCTACATCCAGAGGAAACAAAACATAGAGATAGAACGTGAAACTATTGTGTCGAGTTTCAAGAAGCTAGCACAAACCGTGTTGGATTTAGAGTTCCAAATACATCTATCAATATAGGAGAAAACAGAGTGAAACCTAAAAATTCAAACTGTTACTGGAAACGAACGCTTCAACATAGAAGAACGAAATTTGGGGAACCAAGTCGCCGTAGGGTACTGATCATTACCTGAAAGTATCATCCAGATTGGGTGAAAAAATATTTGCTGAGATTTCTGGAGATTCGTAATTTTGGGAAGCTTGGCAACCCCTTTCCATGAAAGTGTTTCTCGCCAGTCACTGCTTAGGGCTACATCAAGAGGAAACAAAACATAGAGATAGAACGTGAAACTACTTTATTGTGTCAAGTTTCAAGAAGCTAGCACAAACCGTGTTGGATTTAGAGTTCCAAATACGTCTATCAATATAGGAGAAAACAGAGTGAACCCTAAAAATTCAAACTGTTACTGGAAACGAACGCTTCAACATAGAAGAACAAAATTTGGGGAACCAAGTCGCCTCAGTGTACTGATCATTACCTGAAAGTATCATCCATTTTGGGTGAAAAAATATTTGCTGTGATTTCTGGAGATTCGTAATTTTGGGAAGCTTGGCAACCCCTTTCCATGAAAGTGTTTCTCGCCAGTCACTGCTTAGGGCTACATCAAGAGGAAACAAAACATAGAGACAGAACGTGAAACTACTTTATTGTGTCAAGTTTCAAGAAGCTAGCACAAACCGTGTTGGATTTAGAGTTCCAAATACATCTATCAATATAGGAGAAAACAGAGTGAAACCTAAAAATTCAAACTGTTACTGGAAACGAACGCTTCAACATAGAAGAACGAAATTTGGGGAACCAAGTCGCCTTAGTGTACTGATCATTACCTGAAAGTATCATCCAGTTTGGGTGAAAAAATATTTGCTGAGATTTCTGGAGATTCGTAATTTTTGGAAGCTTGGCAACCCCATTCATTGAAAGTGTTTCTCGCCAGTCACTGCTTTGGGCTACATCAAGAGGAAACAAAACATAGAGATAGAACGTGAAACTACATTATTGTGTCAAGTTTCAAGAAGCTAGCACAAACCGTGTTGGATTTAGAGTTCCAAATACATCTATCAATATAGGAGAAAACAGAGTGAAACCTAAAAATTCAAACTGTTACTGGAAACGAACGCTTCAACATAGAAGAACGAAATTTGGGGAACCAAGTCGCCTTAGTTTATTGATCATTACCTGAAAGTATCATCCAGATTGGGTGAAAAAATATTTGCTGAGATTTCTGGAGATTCGTAATTTTGGGAAGCTTGGCAACCCCTTTCCATGAAAGTGTTTCTCGCCAGTCACTGCTTAGGGCTACATCAAGAGGAAACAAAACATAGAGATAGAACGTGAAACTACTTCATTGTGTCAAGTTTCAAGAAGCTAGCACAAACCGTGTTGGATTTAGAGTTCCAAATACATCTATCAATATAGGAGAAAACAGAGTGAACCCTAAAAATTCAAACTGTTACTGGAAACGAACGCTTCAACATAGAAGAACAAAATTTGGGGAACCAAGTCGCCTCATTGTACTGATCATTACCTGAAAGTATCATCCATTTTGGGTGAAAAAATATTTGCTGTGATTTCTGGAGATTCGTAATTTTGGGAAGCTTGGCAACCCCTTTCCATGAAAGTGTTTCTCGCCAGTCACTGCTTAGGGCTACATCAAGAGGAAACAAAACATAGAGACAGAACGTGAAACTACTTTATTGTGTCAAGTTTCAAGAAGCTAGCACAAACCGTGTTGGATTTAGAGTTCCAAATACATCTATCAATATAGGAGAAAACAGAGTGAAACCTAAAAATTCAAACTGTTACTGGAAACGAACGCTTCAACATAGAAGAACGAAATTTGGGGAACCAAGTCGCCTTAGTGTACTGATCATTACCTGAAAGTATCATCCAGTTTGGGTGAAAAAATATTTGCTGAGATTTCTGGAGATTCGTAATTTTTGGAAGCTTGGCAACCCCATTCATTGAAAGTGTTTCTCGCCAGTCACTGCTTTGGGCTACATCAAGAGGAAACAAAACATAGAGATAGAACGTGAAACTACATTATTGTGTCAAGTTTCAAGAAGCTAGCACAAACCGTGTTGGATTTAGAGTTCCAAATACATCTATCAATATAGGAGAAAACAGAGTGAAACCTAAAAATTCAAACTGTTACTGGAAACGAACGCTTCAACATAGAAGAACGAAATTTGGGGAACCAAGTCGCCTTAGTTTATTGATCATTACCTGAAAGTATCATCCAGATTGGGTGAAAAAATATTTGCTGAGATTTCTGGAGATTCGTAATTTTGGGAAGCTTGGCAACCCCTTTCCATGAAAGTGTTTCTCGCCAGTCACTGCTTAGGGCTACATCAAGAGGAAACAAAACATAGAGATAGAACGTGAAACTACTTCATTGTGTCAAGTTTCAAGAAGCTAGCACAAACCGTGTTGGATTTAGAGTTCCAAATACATCTATCAATATAGGAGAAAACAGAGTGAACCCTAAAAATTCAAACTGTTACTGGAAACGAACGCTTCAACATAGAAGAACAAAATTTGGGGAACCAAGTCGCCTCATTGTACTGATCATTACCTGAAAGTATCATCCATTTTGGGTGAAAAAATATTTGCTGTGATTTCTGGAGATTCGTAATTTTGGGAAGCTTGGCAACCCCTTTCCATGAAAGTGTTTCTCGCCAGTCACTGCTTAGGGCTACATCAAGAGGAAACAAAACATAGAGATAGAACGTGAAACTACTTTATTGTGTCAAGTTTCAAGAAGCTAGCACAAACCGTGTTGGATTTAGAGTTCCAAATACATCTATCAATATAGGAGAAAACAGAGTGAAACCTAAAAATTCAAACTGTTACTGGAAACGAACGCTTCAACATAGAAGAACGAAATTTGGGGAACCAAGTCGCCTTAGTGTACTGATCATTACCTGAAAGTATCATCCAGTTTGGGTGAAAAAATATTTGCTGAGATTTCTGGAGATTCGTAATTTTTGGAAGCTTGGCAACCCCTTTCCATGAAAGTGTTTCTCGCCAGTCACTGCTTAGGGCTACATCAAGAGGAAACAAAACATAGAGATAGAACGTGAAACTACTTTTTTGTGTCAAGTTTCAAGAAGCTAGCACAAACCGTGTTGGATTTAGTGTTCCAAATATATCTATCAATATAGGAGAAAACAGAGTGAAACCTAAAAATTCAAACTGTTAGTGGAAACGAACGCTTCAATATAGAGAACGAAATTTGGGGAACCAAGTCTCCTTAGTTTACTGATCATTACCTGAAAGTATCATCCAGTTTGGGTGAAAAAATATTTGCTGAGATTTCTGGAGATTCGTAATTTTGGGAAGCTTGGCAACCCCTTTCCATGAAAGTGTTTCTCGCCAGTCACTGCTTAGGGCTACATCCAGAGGAAACAAAACATAGAGATAGAACGTGAAGCTACTTTATTGTGTCAAGTTTCAAGAAGCTAGCACAAACCGTGTTGGATTTAGAGTTCCAAATACATCTATCAATATAGGAGAAAACAGAGTGAAACCTAAAAATTCAAACTGTTACTGGAAACGAACGCTTCAACATAGAAGAACGAAATTTGGGGAACCAAGTCGCCTTAGTGTACTTATCATTACCTGAAAGTATCATCCAGTTTGGGTGAAAAAATATTTGCTGAGATTTCTGGAGATTCGTAATTTTGGGAAGCTTGGCAACCCCTTTCCATGAAAGTGTTTCTCGCCAGTCACTGCTTAGGGCTACATCAAGACGAAACAAAACATAGAGATAGAACGTGAAACTACTTTATTGTGTCAAGTTTCAAGAAGCTAGCACAAACCGTGTTGGATTTAGAGTTCCAAATACATCTATCAATATAGGAGAAAACAGAGTGAAACCTAAAAATTCAAACTGTTAGTGGAAACGAACGCTTCAACATAGAGAACGAAATTTGGGGAACCAAGTCTCCTTAGTTTACTGATCATTACCTGAAAGTATCATCCAGTTTGGGTGAAAAAATATTTGCTGAGATTTCTGGAGATTCGTAATTTTGGGAAGCTTGGCAACCCCTTTCCATGAAAGTGTTTCTCGCCAGTCACTGCTTAGGGCTACATCCAGAGGAAACAAAACATAGAGATAGAACGTGAAGCTACTTTATTGTGTCAAGTTTCAAGAAGCTAGCACAAACCGTGTTGGATTTAGAGTTCCAAATACATCTATCAATATAGGAGAAAACAGAGTGAAACCTAAAAATTCAAACTGTTACTGGAAACGAACGCTTCAACATAGAAGAACGAAATTTGGGGAACCAAGTCGCCTTAATGTACTGATCATTACCTGAAAGTATCATCCAGATTGGGTGAAAAAATATTTGCTGAGATTTCTGGAGATTCGTAATTTTGGGAAGCTTGGCAACCCCTTTCCATGAAAGTGTTTCTCGCCAGTCACTGCTTAGGGCTACATCAAGAGGAAACAAAACATAGAGATAGAACGTGAAACTACTTCATTGTGTCAAGTTTCAAGAAGCTAGCACAAACCGTGTTGGATTTAGAGTTCCACATACATCTATCAATATAGGAGAAAACAGAGTGAAACCTAAAAATTCAAACTGTTACTGGAAACGAACACTTCAACATAGAAGAACGAAATTTGGGGAACCAAGTCGCCTTAGGGTACTGATCATTACCTGAAAGTATCATCCAGTTTGGGTGAAAAAATATTTGCTGAGATTTCTGGAGATTCGTAATTTTGGGAAGCTTGGCAACCCCTTTCCATGAAAGTGTTTCTCGCCAGTCACTGCTTAGGGCTACATCAAGAGGAAACAAAACATAGAGATAGAACGTGAAACTATTGTGTCAAGTTTCAAGAAGCTAGCACAAACCGTGTTGGATTTAGAGTTCCAAATACATCTATCAATATAGGAGAAAACAGAGTGAAACCTAAAAATTCAAACTGTTACTGGAAACGAACGCTTCAACATAGAAGAACGAAATTTGGGGAACCAAGTCGCCTTAGTGTACTGATCATTACCTGAAAGTATCATCCAGTTTGGGTGAAAAAATATTTGCTGAGATTTCTGGAGATTCGTAATTTTTGGAAGCTTGGCAACCCCATTCATTGAAAGTGTTTCTCGCCAGTCACTGCTTTGGGCTACATCAAGAGGAAACAAAACATAGAGATAGAACGTGAAACTACATTATTGTGTCAAGTTTCAAGAAGCTAGCACAAACCGTGTTGGATTTAGAGTTCCAAATACATCTATCAATATAGGAGAAAACAGAGTGAAACCTAAAAATTCAAACTGTTACTGGAAACGAACGCTTCAACATAGAAGAACGAAATTTGGGGAACCAAGTCGCCTTAGTTTATTGATCATTACCTGAAAGTATCATCCAGATTGGGTGAAAAAATATTTGCTGAGATTTCTGGAGATTCGTAATTTTGGGAAGCTTGGCAACCCCTTTCCATGAAAGTGTTTCTCGCCAGTCACTGCTTAGGGCTACATCAAGAGGAAACAAAACATAGAGATAGAACGTGAAACTACTTCATTGTGTCAAGTTTCAAGAAGCTAGCACAAACCGTGTTGGATTTAGAGTTCCAAATATATCTATCAATATAGGAGAAAACAGAGTGAACCCTAAAAATTCAAACTGTTACTGGAAACGAACGCTTCAACATAGAAGAACAAAATTTGGGGAACCAAGTCGCCTCATTGTACTGATCATTACCTGAAAGTATCATCCATTTTGGGTGAAAAAATATTTGCTGTGATTTCTGGAGATTCGTAATTTTGGGAAGCTTGGCAACCCCTTTCCATGAAAGTGTTTCTCGCCAGTCACTGCTTAGGGCTACATCAAGAGGAAACAAAACATAGAGATAGAACGTGAAACTACTTTATTGTGTCAAGTTTCAAGAAGCTAGCACAAACCGTGTTGGATTTAGAGTTCCAAATACATCTATCAATATAGGAGAAAACAGAGTGAAACCTAAAAATTCAAACTGTTACTGGAAACGAACGCTTCAACATAGAAGAACGAAATTTGGGGAACCAAGTCGCCTCATTGTACTGATCATTACCTGAAAGTATCATCCATTTTGGGTGAAAAAATATTTGCTGTGATTTCTGGAGATTCGTAATTTTGGGAAGCTTGGCAACCCCTTTCCATGAAAGTGTTTCTCGCCAGTCACTGCTTAGGGCTACATCAAGAGGAAACAAAACATAGAGATAGAACGTGAAACTACTTCATTGTGTCAAGTTTCAAGAAGCTAGCACAAACCGTGTTGGATTTAGAGTTCCACATACATCTATCAATATAGGAGAAAACAGAGTGAAACCTAAAAATTCAAACTGTTACTGGAAACGAACACTTCAACATAGAAGAACGAAATTTGGGGAACCAAGTCGCCTTAGGGTACTGATCATTACCTGAAAGTATCATCCAGTTTGGGTGAAAAAATATTTGCTGAGATTTCTGGAGATTCGTAATTTTGGGAAGCTTGGCAACCCCTTTCCATGAAAGTGTTTCTCGCCAGTCACTGCTTAGGGCTACATCAAGAGGAAACAAAACATAGAGATAGAACGTGAAACTACTTCATTGTGTCAAGTTTCAAGAAGCTAGCACAAACCGTGTTGGATTTAGAGTTCCAAATACATCTATCAATATAGGAGAAAACAGAGTGAAACCTAAAAATTCAAACTGTTACTGGAAACGAACGCTTCAACATAGAAGAACGAAATTTGGGGAACCAAGTCGCCTTAGTGTACTGATCATTACCTGAAAGTATCATCCAGTTTGGGTGAAAAAATATTTGCTGAGATTTCTGGAGATTCGTAATTTTTGGAAGCTTGGCAACCCCTTTCCATGAAAGTGTTTCTCGCCAGTCACTGCTTAGGGCTACATCAAGAGGAAACAAAACATAGAGATAGAACGTGAAACTACTTTTTTGTGTCAAGTTTCAAGAAGCTAGCACAAACCGTGTTGGATTTAGTGTTCCAAATATATCTATCAATATAGGAGAAAACAGAGTGAAACCTAAAAATTCAAACTGTTAGTGGAAACGAACGCTTCAATATAGAGAACGAAATTTGGGGAACCAAGTCTCCTTAGTTTACTGATCATTACCTGAAAGTATCATCCAGTTTGGGTGAAAAAATATTTGCTGAGATTTCTGGAGATTCGTAATTTTGGGAAGCTTGGCAACCCCTTTCCATGAAAGTGTTTCTCGCCAGTCACTGCTTAGGGCTACATCCAGAGGAAACAAAACATAGAGATAGAACGTGAAGCTACTTTATTGTGTCAAGTTTCAAGAAGCTAGCACAAACCGTGTTGGATTTAGAGTTCCAAATACATCTATCAATATAGGAGAAAACAGAGTGAAACCTAAAAATTCAAACTGTTACTGGAAACGAACGCTTCAACATAGAAGAACGAAATTTGGGGAACCAAGTCGCCTTAATGTACTGATCATTACCTGAAAGTATCATCCAGTTTGGGTGAAAAAATATTTGCTGAGATTTCTGGAGATTCGTAATTTTGGGAAGCTTGGCAACCCCTTTCCATGAAAGTGTTTCTCGCCAGTCACTGCTTAGGGCTACATCAAGAGGAAAAAAAACATAGAGATAGAACGTGAAACTATTGTGTCAAGTTTCAAGAAGCTAGCACAAACCGTGTTAGATTTAGAGTTCCAAATACATCTATCAATATAGGAGAAAACAGAGTGAAACCTAAAAATTCAAACTGTTAGTGGAAACGAACGCTTCAACATAGAAGAACGAAATTTGGGGAACCAAGTCGCCTTAGTGTACTGATCATTACCTGAAAGTATCATCCAGTTTGGGTGAAAAAATATTTGCTGAGATTTCTGGAGATTCGTAATTTTTGGAAGCTTGGCAACCCCATTCATTGAAAGTGTTTCTCGCCAGTCACTGCTTAGGGCTACATCAAGAGGAAACAAAACATAGAGATAGAACGTGAAACTACATTATTGTGTCAAGTTTCAAGAAGCTAGCACAAACCGTGTTGGATTTAGAGTTCCAAATACATCTATCAATATAGGAGAAAACAGAGTGAAACCTAAAAATTCAAACTGTTACTGGAAACGAACGCTTCAACATAGAAGAACGAAATTTATGGAACCAAGTCGCCTTAGTTTATTGATCATTACCTGAAAGTATCATCCAGATTGGGTGAAAAAATATTTCCTGAGATTTCTGGAGATTCGTAATTTTGGGAAGCTTGGCAACCCCTTTCCATGAAAGTGTTTCTCGCCAGTCACTGCTTAGGGCTACATCAAGAGGAAACAAAACATAGAGATAGAACGTGAAACTACTTCATTGTGTCAAGTTTCAAGAAGCTAGCACAAACCGTGTTGGATTTAGAGTTCCAAATACATCTATCAATATAGGAGAAAACAGAGTGAAACCTAAAAATTCAAACTGTTACTGGAAACGAACGCTTCAACATAGAAGAACGAAATTTGGGGAACCAAGTCGCCTTAGTGTACTGATCATTACCTGAAAGTATCATCCAGTTTGGGTGAAAAAATATTTGCTGAGATTTCTGGAGATTCGTAATTTTGGGAAGCTTGGCAACCCCTTTCCATGAAAGTGTTTCTCGCCAGTCACTGCTTAGGGCTACATCAAGAGGAAACAAAACATAGAGATAGAACGTGAAACTATTGTGTCAAGTTTCAAGAAGCTAGCACAAACCGTGTTGGATTTAGAGTTCCAAATACATCTATCAATATAGGAGAAAACAGAGTGAAACCTAAAAATTCAAACTGTTACTGGAAACGAACGCTTCAACATAGAAGAACGAAATTTGGGGAACCAAGTCGCCTTAGTTTATTGATCATTACCTGAAAGTATCATCCAGATTGGGTGAAAAAATATTTGCTGAGATTTCTGGAGATTCGTAATTTTGGGAAGCTTGGCAACCCCTTTCCATGAAAGTGTTTCTCGCCAGTCACTGCTTAGGGCTACATCAAGAGGAAACAAAACATAGAGATAGAACGTGAAACTACTTTATTGTGTCAAGTTTCAAGAAGCTAGCACAAACCGTGTTGGATTTAGAGTTCCAAATACGTCTATCAATATAGGAGAAAACAGAGTGAACCCTAAAAATTCAAACTGTTACTGGAAACGAACGCTTCAACATAGAAGAACAAAATTTGGGGAACCAAGTCGCCTCAGTGTACTGATCATTACCTGAAAGTATCATCCATTTTGGGTGAAAAAATATTTGCTGTGATTTCTGGAGATTCGTAATTTTGGGAAGCTTGGCAACCCCTTTCCATGAAAGTGTTTCTCGCCAGTCACTGCTTAGGGCTACATCAAGAGGAAACAAAACATAGAGATAGAACGTGAAACTACTTTATTGTGTCAAGTTTCAAGAAGCTAGCACAAACCGTGTTGGATTTAGAGTTCCAAATACATCTATCAATATAGGAGAAAACAGAGTGAAACCTAAAAATTCAAACTGTTACTGGAAACGAACGCTTCAACATAGAAGAACGAAATTTGGGGAACCAAGTCGCCTTAGGGTACTGATCATTACCTGAAAGTATCATCCAGTTTGGGTGAAAAAATATTTGCTGAGATTTCTGGAGATTCGTAATTTTTGGAAGCTTGGCAACCCCTTTCCATGAAAGTGTTTCTCGCCAGTCACTGCTTAGGGCTACATCAAGAGGAAACAAAACATAGAGATAGAACGTGAAACTACTTTTTTGTGTCAAGTTTCAAGAAGCTAGCACAAACCGTGTTGGATTTAGTGTTCCAAATATATCTATCAATATAGGAGAAAACAGAGTGAAACCTAAAAATTCAAACTGTTAGTGGAAACGAACGCTTCAATATAGAGAACGAAATTTGGGGAACCAAGTCTCCTTAGTTTACTGATCATTACCTGAAAGTATCATCCAGTTTGGGTGAAAAAATATTTGCTGAGATTTCTGGAGATTCGTAATTTTGGGAAGCTTGGCAACCCCTTTCCATGAAAGTGTTTCTCGCCAGTCACTGCTTAGGGCTACATCCAGAGGAAACAAAACATAGAGATAGAACGTGAAGCTACTTTATTGTGTCAAGTTTCAAGAAGCTAGCACAAACCGTGTTGGATTTAGAGTTCCAAATACATCTATCAATATAGGAGAAAACAGAGTGAAACCTAAAAATTCAAACTGTTACTGGAAACGAACGCTTCAACATAGAAGAACGAAATTTGGGGAACCAAGTCGCCTTAGTGTACTTATCATTACCTGAAAGTATCATCCAGATTGGGTGAAAAAATATTTGCTGAGATTTCTGGAGATTCGTAATTTTGGGAAGCTTGGCAACCCCTTTCCATGAAAGTGTTTCTCGCCAGTCACTGCTTAGGGCTACATCAAGACGAAACAAAACATAGAGATAGAACGTGAAACTACTTTTTTGTGTCAAGTTTCAAGAAGCTAGCACAAACCGTGTTGGATTTAGAGTTCCAAATACATCTATCAATATAGGAGAAAACAGAGTGAAACCTAAAAATTCAAACTGTTAGTGGAAACGAACGCTTCAACATAGAGAACGAAATTTGGGGAACCAAGTCTCCTTAGTTTACTGATCATTACCTGAAAGTATCATCCAGTTTGGGTGAAAAAATATTTGCTGAGATTTCTGGAGATTCGTAATTTTGGGAAGCTTGGCAACCCCTTTCCATGAAAGTGTTTCTCGCCAGTCACTGCTTAGGGCTACATCCAGAGGAAACAAAACATAGAGATAGAACGTGAAGCTACTTTATTGTGTCAAGTTTCAAGAAGCTAGCACAAACCGTGTTGAATTTAGAGTTCCAAATACATCTATCAATATAGGAGAAAACAGAGTGAAACCTAAAAATTCAAACTGTTACTGGAAACGAACGCTTCAACATAGAAGAACGAAATTTGGGGAACCAAGTCGCCTTAATGTACTGATCATTACCTGAAAGTATCATCCAGTTTGGGTGAAAAAATATTTGCTGAGATTTCTGGAGATTCGTAATTTTGGGAAGCTTGGCAACCCCTTTCCATGAAAGTGTTTCTCGCCAGTCACTGCTTAGGGCTACATCAAGAGGAAAAAAAACATAGAGATAGAACGTGAAACTATTGTGTCAAGTTTCAAGAAGCTAGCACAAACCGTGTTAGATTTAGAGTTCCAAATACATCTATCAATATAGGAGAAAACAGAGTGAAACCTAAAAATTCAAACTGTTAGTGGAAACGAACGCTTCAACATAGAAGAACGAAATTTGGGGAACCAAGTCGCCTTAGTGTACTGATCATTACCTGAAAGTATCATCCAGTTTGGGTGAAAAAATATTTGCTGAGATTTCTGGAGATTCGTAATTTTTGGAAGCTTGGCAACCCCATTCATTGAAAGTGTTTCTCGCCAGTCACTGCTTAGGGCTACATCAAGAGGAAACAAAACATAGAGATAGAACGTGAAACTACATTATTGTGTCAAGTTTCAAGAAGCTAGCACAAACCGTGTTGGATTTAGAGTTCCAAATACATCTATCAATATAGGAGAAAACAGAGTGAAACCTAAAAATTCAAACTGTTACTGGAAACGAACGCTTCAACATAGAAGAACGAAATTTGGGGAACCAAGTCGCCTTAGTTTATTGATCATTACCTGAAAGTATCATCCAGATTGGGTGAAAAAATATTTCCTGAGATTTCTGGAGATTCGTAATTTTGGGAAGCTTGGCAACCCCTTTCCATGAAAGTGTTTCTCGCCAGTCACTGCTTAGGGCTACATCAAGAGGAAACAAAACATAGAGATAGAACGTGAAACTACTTCATTGTGTCAAGTTTCAAGAAGCTAGCACAAACCGTGTTGGATTTAGAGTTCCAAATACATCTATCAATATAGGAGAAAACAGAGTGAAACATAAAAATTCAAACTGTTACTGGAAACGAACGCTTCAACATAGAAGAACGAAATTTGGGGAACCAAGTCGCCTTAGTGTACTGATCATTACCTGAAAGTATCATCCAGTTTGGGTGAAAAAATATTTGCTGAGATTTCTGGAGATTCGTAATTTTGGGAAGCTTGGCAACCCGTTTCCATGAAAGTGTTTCTCGCCAGTCACTGCTTAGGGCTACATCAAGAGGAAACAAAACATAGAGATAGAACGTGAAACTATTGTGTCAAGTTTCAAGAAGCTAGCACAAACCGTGTTGGATTTAGAGTTCCAAATACATCTATCAATATAGGAGAAAACAGAGTGAAACCTAAAAATTCAAACTGTCAGTGGAAACGAACGCTTCAACATAGAAGAACGAAATTTGGGGAACCAAGTCGCCTTAGTGTACTGATCATTACCTGAAAGTATCATCCAGTTTGGGTGAAAAAATATTTGCTGAGATTTCTGGAGATTCGTAATTTTTGGAAGCTTGGCAACCCCATTCATTGAAAGTGTTTCTCGCCAGTCACTGCTTAGGGCTACATCAAGAGGAAACAAAATATAGAGATAGAACGTGAAACTACATTATTGTGTCAAGTTTCAAGAAGCTAGCACAAACCGTGTTGGATTTAGAGTTCCAAATACATCTATCAATATAGGAGAAAACAGAGTGAAACCTAAAAATTCAAACTGTTACTGGAAACGAACGCTTCAACATAGAAGAACGAAATTTGGGGAACCAAGTCGCCTTAGTTTATTGATCATTACCTGAAAGTATCATCCAGATTGGGTGAAAAAATATTTGCTGAGATTTCTGGAGATTCGTAATTTTGGGAAGCTTGGCAACCCCTTTCCATGAAAGTGTTTCTCGCCAGTCACTGCTTAGGGCTACATCAAGAGGAAACAAAACATAGAGATAGAACGTGAAACTACTTTATTGTGTCAAGTTTCAAGAAGCTAGCACAAACCGTGTTGGATTTAGAGTTCCAAATACGTCTATCAATATAGGAGAAAACAGAGTGAACCCTAAAAATTCAAACTGTTACTGGAAACGAACGCTTCAACATAGAAGAACAAAATTTGGGGAACCAAGTCGCCTCAGTGTCCTGATCATTACCTGAAAGTATCATCCATTTTGGGTGAAAAAATATTTGCTGTGATTTCTGGAGATTCGTAATTTTGGGAAGCTTGGCAACCCCTTTCCATGAAAGTGTTTCTCGCCAGTCACTGCTTAGGGCTACATCAAGAGGAAACAAAACATAGAGATAGAACGTGAAACTACTTTATTGTGTCAAGTTTCAAGAAGCTAGCACAAACCGTGTTGGATTTAGAGTTCCAAATACATCTATCAATATAGGAGAAAACAGAGTGAAACCTAAAAATTCAAACTGTTACTGGAAACGAACGCTTCAACATAGAAGAACGAAATTTGGGGAACCAAGTCGCCTTAGTGTACTGATCATTACCTGAAAGTATCATCCAGTTTGGGTGAAAAAATATTTGCTGAGATTTCTGGAGATTCGTAATTTTTGGAAGCTTGGCAACCCCTTTCCATGAAAGTGTTTCTCGCCAGTCACTGCTTAGGGCTACATCAAGAGGAAACAAAACATAGAGATAGAACGTGAAACTACTTTTTTGTGTCAAGTTTCAAGAAGCTAGCACAAACCGTGTTGGATTTAGAGTTCCAAATACATCTATCAATATAGGAGAAAACAGAGTGAAACCTAAAAATTCAAACTGTTACTGGAAACGAACGCTTCAACATAGAAGAACGAAATTTGGGGAACCAAGTCGCCTTAGTTTATTGATCATTACCTGAAAGTATCATCCAGATTGGGTGAAAAAATATTTCCTGAGATTTCTGGAGATTCGTAATTTTGGGAAGCTTGGCAACCCCTTTCCATGAAAGTGTTTCTCGCCAGTCACTGCTTAGGGCTACATCAAGAGGAAACAAAACATAGAGATAGAACGTGAAACTACTTCATTGTGTCAAGTTTCAAGAAGCTAGCACAAACCGTGTTGGATTTAGAGTTCCAAATACATCTATCAATATAGGAGAAAACAGAGTGAAACATAAAAATTCAAACTGTTACTGGAAACGAACGCTTCAACATAGAAGAACGAAATTTGGGGAACCAAGTCGCCTTAGTGTACTGATCATTACCTGAAAGTATCATCCAGTTTGGGTGAAAAAATATTTGCTGAGATTTCTGGAGATTCGTAATTTTGGGAAGCTTGGCAACCCCTTTCCATGAAAGTGTTTCTCGCCAGTCACTGCTTAGGGCTACATCAAGAGGAAACAAAACATAGAGATAGAACGTGAAACTATTGTGTCAAGTTTCAAGAAGCTAGCACAAACCGTGTTGGATTTAGAGTTCCAAATACATCTATCAATATAGGAGAAAACAGAGTGAAACCTAAAAATTCAAACTGTCAGTGGAAACGAACGCTTCAACATAGAGAACGAAATTTGGGGAACCAAGTCGCCTTAGTGTACTGATCATTACCTGAAAGTATCATCCAGTTTGGGTGAAAAAATATTTGCTGAGATTTCTGGAGATTCGTAATTTTTGGAAGCTTGGCAACCCCATTCATTGAAAGTGTTTCTCGCCAGTCACTGCTTAGGGCTACATCAAGAGGAAACAAAATATAGAGATAGAACGTGAAACTACATTATTGTGTCAAGTTTCAAGAAGCTAGCACAAACCGTGTTGGATTTAGAGTTCCAAATACATCTATCAATATAGGAGAAAACAGAGTGAAACCTAAAAATTCAAACTGTTACTGGAAACGAACGCTTCAACATAGAAGAACGAAATTTGGGGAACCAAGTCGCCTTAGTTTATTGATCATTACCTGAAAGTATCATCCAGATTGGGTGAAAAAATATTTGCTGAGATTTCTGGAGATTCGTAATTTTGGGAAGCTTGGCAACCCCTTTCCATGAAAGTGTTTCTCGCCAGTCACTGCTTAGGGCTACATCAAGAGGAAACAAAACATAGAGATAGAACGTCAAACTACTTTATTGTGTCAAGTTTCAAGAAGCTAGCACAAACCGTGTTGGATTTAGAGTTCCAAATACGTCTATCAATATAGGAGAAAACAGAGTGAACCCTAAAAATTCAAACTGTTACTGGAAACGAACGCTTCAACATAGAAGAACAAAATTTGGGGAACCAAGTCGCCTCAGTGTACTGATCATTACCTGAAAGTATCATCCATTTTGGGTGAAAAAATATTTGCTGTGATTTCTGGAGATTCGTAATTTTGGGAAGCTTGGCAACCCCTTTCCATGAAAGTGTTTCTCGCCAGTCACTGCTTAGGGCTACATCAAGAGGAAACAAAACATAGAGATAGAACGTGAAACTACTTTATTGTGTCAAGTTTCAAGAAGCTAGCACAAACCGTGTTGGATTTAGAGTTCCAAATACATCTATCAATATAGGAGAAAACAGAGTGAAACCTAAAAATTCAAACTATTACTGGAAACGAACGCTTCAACATAGAAGAACGAAATTTGGGGAACCAAGTCGCCTTAGTGTACTGATCATTACCTGAAAGTATCATCCAGTTTGGGTGAAAAAATATTTGCTGAGATTTCTGGAGATTCGTAATTTTTGGAAGCTTGGCAACCCCTTTCCATGAAAGTGTTTCTCGCCAGTCACTGCTTAGGGCTACATCAAGAGGAAACAAAACATAGAGATAGAACGTGAAACTACTTTTTTGTGTCAAGTTTCAAGAAGCTAGCACAAACCGTGTTGGATTTAGTGTTCCAAATACATCTATCAATATAGGAGAAAACAGAGTGAAACCTAAAAATTCAAACTGTTAGTGGAAACGAACGCTTCAATATAGAGAACGAAATTTGGGGAACCAAGTCTCCTTAGTTTACTGATCATTACCTGAAAGTATCATCCAGTTTGGGTGAAAAAATATTTGCTGAGATTTCTGGAGATTCGTAATTTTGGGAAGCTTGGCAACCCCTTTCCATGAAAGTGTTTCTCGCCAGTCACTGCTTAGGGCTACATCCAGAGGAAACAAAACATAGAGATAGAACGTGAAGCTACTTTATTGTGTCAAGTTTCAAGAAGCTAGCACAAACCGTGTTGGATTTAGAGTTCCAAATACATCTATCAATATAGGAGAAAACAGAGTGAAACCTAAAAATTCAAACTGTTAGTGGAAACGAACGCTTCAACATAGAAGAACGAAATTTGGGGAACCAAGTCTCCTTAGTTTACTGATCATTACCTGAAAGTATCATCCAGTTTGGGTGAAAAAATATTTGCTGAGATTTCTGGAGATTCGTAATTTTGGGAAGCTTGGCAACCCCTTTCCATGAAAGTGTTTCTCGCCAGTCACTGCTTAGGGCTACATCAAGACGAAACAAAACATAGAGATAGAACGTGAAACTACTTTTTTGTGTCAAGTTTCAAGAAGCTAGCACAAACCGTGTTGGATTTAGAGTTCCAAATACATCTATCAATATAGGAGAAAACAGAGTGAAACCTAAAAATTCAAACTGTTAGTGGAAACGAACGCTTGAACATAGAGAACGAAATTTGGGGAACCAAGTCTCCTTAGTTTACTGATCATTACCTGAAAGTATCATCCAGTTTGGGTGAAAAAATATTTGCTGAGATTTCTGGAGATTCGTAATTTTGGGAAGCTTGGCAACCCCTTTCCATGAAAGTGTTTCTCGCCAGTCACTGCTTAGGGCTACATCCAGAGGAAACAAAACATAGAGATAGAACGTGAAGCTACTTTATTGTGTCAAGTTTCAGGAAGCTAGCACAAACCGTGTTGGATTTAGAGTTCCAAATACATCTATCAATATAGGAGAAAACAGAGTGAAACCTAAAAATTCAAACTGTTACTGGAAACGAACGCTTCAACATAGAAGAACGAAATTTGGGGAACCAAGTCGCCTTAGTGTACTGATCATTACCTGAAAGTATCATCCAGTTTGGGTGAAAAAATATTTGCTGAGATTTCTGGAGATTCGTAATTTTGGGAAGCTTGGCAGCGCCTTTCCATGAAAGTGTTTCTCGCCAGTCACTGCTTAGGGCTACATCAAGAGGAAACAAAACATAGAGATAGAACGTGAAACTATTGTGTCAAGTTTCAAGAAGCTAGCACAAACCGTGTTGGATTTAGAGTTCCAAATACATCTATCAATATAGGAGAAAACAGAGTGAAACCTAAAAATTCAAACTGTTAGTGGAAACGAACGCTTCAACATAGAAGAACGAAATTTGGGGAACCAAGTCGCCTTAGTGTACTGATCATTACCTGAAAGTATCATCCAGTTTGGGTGAAAAAATATTTGCTGAGATTTCTGGAGATTCGTAATTTTTGGAAGCTTGGCAACCCCATTCATTGAAAGTGTTTCTCGCCAGTCACTGCTTAGGGCTACATCAAGAGGAAACAAAACATAGAGATAGAACGTGAAACTACATTATTGTGTCAAGTTTCAAGAAGCTAGCACAAACCGTGTTGGATTTAGAGTTCCAAATACATCTATCAATATAGGAGAAAACAGAGTGAAACCTAAAAATTCAAACTGTTACTGGAAACGAACGCTTCAACATAGAAGAACGAAATTTGGGGAACCAAGTCGCCTTAGTTTATTGATCATTACCTGAAAGTATCATCCAGATTGGGTGAAAAAATATTTGCTGAGATTTCTGGAGATTCGTAATTTTGGGAAGCTTGGCAACCCCTTTCCATGAAAGTGTTTCTCGCCAGTCACTGCTTAGGGCTACATCAAGAGGAAACAAAACATAGAGATAGAACGTGAAACTACTTCATTTTGTCAAGTTTCAAGAAGCTAGCACAAACCGTGTTGGATTTAGAGTTCCAAATACATCTATCAATATAGGAGAAAACAGAGTGAAACCTAAAAATTCAAACTGTTACTGGAAACGAACGCTTCAACATAGAAGAACGAAATTTGGGGAACCAAGTCGCCTTAGGGTACTGATCATTACCTGAAAGTATCATCCAGTTTGGGTGAAAAAATATTTGCTGAGATTTCTGGAGATTCGTAATTTTGGGAAGCTTGGCAACCCCTTTCCATGAAAGTGTTTCTCGCCAGTCACTGCTTAGGGCTACATCAAGAGGAAACAAAACATAGATATAGAACGAGAAACTACTTTTTTGTGTCAAGTTTCTAGAAGCTAGCACAAACCGTGTTGGATTTAGAGTTCCAAATACATCTATCAATATAGGAGAAAACAGAGTGAAACCTAAAAATTTAAACTGTTACTGGAAACGAACGCTACAACATAGAAGAACGAAATTTGGGGAACCAAGTCGCCTTAGGGTACTGATCATTACCTGAAAGTATCATCCAGTTTGGGTGAAAAAATATTTGCTGAGATTTCTGGAGATTCGTAATTTTGGGAAGCTTGGCAACCCCTTTCCATGAAAGTGTTTCTCGCCAGTCACTGCTTAGGGCTACATCAAGAGGAAACAAAACATAGAGATAGAACGTGAAACTACTTCATTGTGTCAAGTTTCAAGAAGCTAGCACAAACCGTGTTGGATTTAGAGTTCCAAATACATCTATCAATATAGGAGAAAACAGAGTGAAACCTAAAAATTCAAACTGTTACTGGAAACGAACGCTTCAACATAGAAGAACGAAATTTGGGGAACCAAGTCGCCTTAGTGTACTGATCATTACCTGAAAGTATCATCCAGTTTGGGTGAAAAACTATTTGCTGAGATTTCTGGAGATTCGTAATTTTGGGAAGCTTGGCAACCCCTTTCCATGAAAGTGTTTCTCGCCCGTCACTGCTTAGGGCTACAACAAGAGGAAACAAAACATAGAGATAGAACGTGAAACTACATTATTGTGTCAAGTTTCAAGAAGCTAGCACAAACCGTGTTGGATTTAGAGTTCCAAATACATCTATCAATATAGGAGAAAACAGAGGGAAACCTAAAAATTCAAACTGTTACTGGAAACGAACGATTCAACATAGAAGAACGAAATTTGTGGAACCAAGTCGCCTTAGTGTACTGATCATTACCTGAAAGTATCATCCAGTTTGGGTGAAAAAATATTTGCTGAGATTTCTGGAGATTCGTAATTTTGGGAAGCTTGGCAACCCCTTTCCATGAAAGTGTTTCTCGCCAGTCACTGCTTAGGGCTACATCAAGAGGAAACAAAACATAGAGATAGAACGTGAAACTACTTTATTGTGTCAAGTTTCAAGAAGCTAGCACAAACCGTGTTGGATTTAGAGTTCCAAATACATCTATCAATATAGGAGAAAACAGAGTGAAACCTAAAAATTCAAACTGTTACTGGAAACGAACGCTTCAACATAGAAGAACGAAATTTGGGGAACCAAGTCGCCTTAGGGTACTGATCATTACCTGAAAGTATCATCCAGTTTGGGTGAAAAAATATTTGCTGAGATTTCTGGAGATTCGTAATTTTGGGAAGCTTGGCAACCCCTTTCCATGAAAGTGTTTCTCGCCAGTCACTGCTTAGGGCTACATCAAGAGGAAACAAAACATAGAGATAGAACGTGAAACTACTTTATTGTGTCAAGTTTCAAGAAGCTAGCACAAACCGTGTTGGATTTAGAGTTCCAAATACATCTATCAATATAGGAGAAAACAGAGTGAAACCTAAAAATTCAAACTGTTACTGGAAACGAACACTTCAACATAGAAGAACGAAATTTGGGGAACCAAGTCGCCTTAGTGTACTTATCATTACCTGAAAGTATCATCCAGTTTGGGTGAAAAAATATTTGCTGAGATTTCTGGAGATTCGTAATTTTGGGAAGCTTGGCAACCCCTTTCCATGAAAGTGTTTCTCGCCAGTCACTGCTTAGGGCTACATCAAGAGGAAACAAAACATAGAGATAGAACGTGAAACTACTTTTTTGTGTCAAGTTTCAAGAAGCTAGCACAAACCGTGTTGGATTTAGAGTTCCAAATACATCTATCAATATAGGAGAAAACAGAGTGAAACCTAAAAATTCAAACTGTTAGTGGAAACGAACGCTTCAACATAGAGAACGAAATTTGGGGAACCAAGTCTCCTTAGTTTACTGATCATTACCTGAAAGTATCATCCAGTTTGGGTGAAAAAATATTTGCTGAGATTTCTGGAGATTCGTAATTTTGGGAAGCTTGGCAACCCCTTTCCATGAAAGTGTTTCTCGCCAGTCACTGCTTAGGGCTACATCAAGAGGAAACAAAACATAGAGATAGAACGTGAAACTATTGTGTCAAGTTTCAAGAAGCTAGCACAAACCGTGTTGGATTTAGAGTTCCAAATACATCTATCAATATAGGAGAAAACAGAGTGAAACCTAAAAATTCAAACTGTTACTGGAAACGAACGCTTCAACATAGAAGAACGAAATTTGGGGAACCAAGTCGCCTTAGTTTATTGATCATTACCTGAAAGTATCATCCAGATTGGGTGAAAAAATATTTGCTGAGATTTCTAGAGATTCGTAATTTTGGGAAGCTTGGCAACCCCTTTCCATGAAAGTGTTTCTCGCCAGTCACTGCTTAGGGCTACATCAAGAGGAAACAAAACATAGAGATAGAACGTGAAACTACTTTATTGTGTCAAGTTTCAAGAAGCTAGCACAAACCGTGTTGGATTTAGAGTTCCAAATACGTCTATCAATATAGGAGAAAACAGAGTGAACCCTAAAAATTCAAACTGTTACTGGAAACGAACGCTTCAACATAGAAGAACAAAATTTGGGGAACCAAGTCGCCTCAGTGTACTGATCATTACCTGAAAGTATCATCCATTTTGGGTGAAAAAATATTTGCTGTGATTTCTGGAGATTCGTAATTTTGGGAAGCTTGGCAACCCCTTTCCATGAAAGTGTTTCTCGCCAGTCACTGCTTAGGGCTACATCAAGAGGAAACAAAACATAGAGATAGAACGTGAAACTACTTTATTGTGTCAAGTTTCAAGAAGCTAGCACAAACCGTGTTGGATTTAGAGTTCCAAATACATCTATCAATATAGGAGAAAACAGAGTGAAACCTAAAAATTCAAACTGTTACTGGAAACGAACGCTTCAACATAGAAGAACGAAATTTGGGGAACCAAGTCGCCTTAGTTTATTGATCATTACCTGAAAGTATCATCCAGATTGGGTGAAAAAATATTTCCTGAGATTTCTGGAGATTCGTAATTTTGGGAAGCTTGGCAACCCCTTTCCATGAAAGTGTTTCTCGCCAGTCACTGCTTAGGGCTACATCAAGAGGAAACAAAACATAGAGATAGAACGTGAAACTACTTCATTGTGTCAAGTTTCAAGAAGCTAGCACAAACCGTGTTGGATTTAGAGTTCCAAATACATCTATCAATATAGGAGAAAACAGAGTGAAACATAAAAATTCAAACTGTTACTGGAAACGAACGCTTCAACATAGAAGAACGAAATTTGGGGAACCAAGTCGCCTTAGTGTACTGATCATTACCTGAAAGTATCATCCAGTTTGGGTGAAAAAATATTTGCTGAGATTTCTGGAGATTCGTAATTTTGGGAAGCTTGGCAACCCCTTTCCATGAAAGTGTTTCTCGCCAGTCACTGCTTAGGGCTACATCAAGAGGAAACAAAACATAGAGATAGAACGTGAAACTATTGTGTCAAGTTTCAAGAAGCTAGCACAAACCGTGTTGGATTTAGAGTTCCAAATACATCTATCAATATAGGAGAAAACAGAGTGAAACCTAAAAATTCAAACTGTTAGTGGAAACGAACGCTTCAACATAGAAGAACGAAATTTGGGGAACCAAGTCGCCTTAGTGTACTGATCATTACCTGAAAGTATCATCCAGTTTGGGTGAAAAAATATTTGCTGAGATTTCTGGAGATTCGTAATTTTTGGAAGCTTGGCAACCCCATTCATTGAAAGTGTTTCTCGCCAGTCACTGCTTAGGGCTACATCAAGAGGAAACAAAACATAGAGATAGAACGTGAAACTACATTATTGTGTCAAGTTTCAAGAAGCTAGCACAAACCGTGTTGGATTTAGAGTTCCAAATACATCTATCAATATAGGAGAAAACAGAGTGAAACCTAAAAATTCAAACTGTTACTGGAAACGAACGCTTCAACATAGAAGAACGAAATTTGGGGAACCAAGTCGCCTTAGTTTATTGATCATTACCTGAAAGTATCATCCAGATTGGGTGAAAAAATATTTGCTGAGATTTCTGGAGATTCGTAATTTTGGGAAGCTTGGCAACCCCTTTCCATGAAAGTGTTTCTCGCCAGTCACTGCTTAGGGCTACATCAAGAGGAAACAAAACATAGAGATAGAACGTGAAACTACTTCATTTTGTCAAGTTTCAAGAAGCTAGCACAAACCGTGTTGGATTTAGAGTTCCAAATACATCTATCAATATAGGAGAAAACAGAGTGAAACCTAAAAATTCAAACTGTTACTGGAAACGAACGCTTCAACATAGAAGAACGAAATTTGGGGAACCAAGTCGCCTTAGGGTACTGATCATTACCTGAAAGTATCATCCAGTTTGGGTGAAAAAATATTTGCTGAGATTTCTGGAGATTCGTAATTTTGGGAAGCTTGGCAACCCCTTTCCATGAAAGTGTTTCTCGCCAGTCACTGCTTAGGGCTACATCAAGAGGAAACAAAACATAGATATAGAACGAGAAACTACTTTTTTGTGTCAAGTTTCTAGAAGCTAGCACAAACCGTGTTGGATTTAGAGTTCCAAATACATCTATCAATATAGGAGAAAACAGAGTGAAACCTAAAAATTTAAACTGTTACTGGAAACGAACGCTACAACATAGAAGAACGAAATTTGGGGAACCAAGTCGCCTTAGGGTACTGATCATTACCTGAAAGTATCATCCAGTTTGGGTGAAAAAATATTTGCTGAGATTTCTGGAGATTCGTAATTTTGGGAAGCTTGGCAACCCCTTTCCATGAAAGTGTTTCTCGCCAGTCACTGCTTAGGGCTACATCAAGAGGAAACAAAACATAGAGATAGAACGTGAAACTACTTCATTGTGTCAAGTTTCAAGAAGCTAGCACAAACCGTGTTGGATTTAGAGTTCCAAATACATCTATCAATATAGGAGAAAACAGAGTGAAACCTAAAAATTCAAACTGTTACTGGAAACGAACGCTTCAACATAGAAGAACGAAATTTGGGGAACCAAGTCGCCTTAGTGTACTGATCATTACCTGAAAGTATCATCCAGTTTGGGTGAAAAACTATTTGCTGAGATTTCTGGAGATTCGTAATTTTGGGAAGCTTGGCAACCCCTTTCCATGAAAGTGTTTCTCGCCCGTCACTGCTTAGGGCTACAACAAGAGGAAACAAAACATAGAGATAGAACGTGAAACTACATTATTGTGTCAAGTTTCAAGAAGCTAGCACAAACCGTGTTGGATTTAGAGTTCCAAATACATCTATCAATATAGGAGAAAACAGAGGGAAACCTAAAAATTCAAACTGTTACTGGAAACGAACGATTCAACATAGAAGAACGAAATTTGTGGAACCAAGTCGCCTTAGTGTACTGATCATTACCTGAAAGTATCATCCAGTTTGGGTGAAAAAATATTTGCTGAGATTTCTGGAGATTCGTAATTTTGGGAAGCTTGGCAACCCCTTTCCATGAAAGTGTTTCTCGCCAGTCACTGCTTAGGGCTACATCAAGAGGAAACAAAACATAGAGATAGAACGTGAAACTACTTTATTGTGTCAAGTTTCAAGAAGCTAGCACAAACCGTGTTGGATTTAGAGTTCCAAATACATCTATCAATATAGGAGAAAACAGAGTGAAACCTAAAAATTCAAACTGTTACTGGAAACGAACGCTTCAACATAGAAGAACGAAATTTGGGGAACCAAGTCGCCTTAGGGTACTGATCATTACCTGAAAGTATCATCCAGTTTGGGTGAAAAAATATTTGCTGAGATTTCTGGAGATTCGTAATTTTGGGAAGCTTGGCAACCCCTTTCCATGAAAGTGTTTCTCGCCAGTCACTGCTTAGGGCTACATCAAGAGGAAACAAAACATAGAGATAGAACGTGAAACTACTTTATTGTGTCAAGTTTCAAGAAGCTAGCACAAACCGTGTTGGATTTAGAGTTCCAAATACATCTATCAATATAGGAGAAAACAGAGTGAAACCTAAAAATTCAAACTGTTACTGGAAACGAACACTTCAACATAGAAGAACGAAATTTGGGGAACCAAGTCGCCTTAGTGTACTTATCATTACCTGAAAGTATCATCCAGTTTGGGTGAAAAAATATTTGCTGAGATTTCTGGAGATTCGTAATTTTGGGAAGCTTGGCAACCCCTTTCCATGAAAGTGTTTCTCGCCAGTCACTGCTTAGGGCTACATCAAGAGGAAACAAAACATAGAGATAGAACGTGAAACTACTTTTTTGTGTCAAGTTTCAAGAAGCTAGCACAAACCGTGTTGGATTTAGAGTTCCAAATACATCTATCAATATAGGAGAAAACAGAGTGAAACCTAAAAATTCAAACTGTTAGTGGAAACGAACGCTTCAACATAGAGAACGAAATTTGGGGAACCAAGTCTCCTTAGTTTACTGATCATTACCTGAAAGTATCATCCAGTTTGGGTGAAAAAATATTTGCTGAGATTTCTGGAGATTCGTAATTTTGGGAAGCTTGGCAACCCCTTTCCATGAAAGTGTTTCTCGCCAGTCACTGCTTAGGGCTACATCAAGAGGAAACAAAACATAGAGATAGAACGTGAAACTATTGTGTCAAGTTTCAAGAAGCTAGCACAAACCGTGTTGGATTTAGAGTTCCAAATACATCTATCAATATAGGAGAAAACAGAGTGAAACCTAAAAATTCAAACTGTTACTGGAAACGAACGCTTCAACATAGAAGAACGAAATTTGGGGAACCAAGTCGCCTTAGTTTATTGATCATTACCTGAAAGTATCATCCAGATTGGGTGAAAAAATATTTGCTGAGATTTCTAGAGATTCGTAATTTTGGGAAGCTTGGCAACCCCTTTCCATGAAAGTGTTTCTCGCCAGTCACTGCTTAGGGCTACATCAAGAGGAAACAAAACATAGAGATAGAACGTGAAACTACTTTATTGTGTCAAGTTTCAAGAAGCTAGCACAAACCGTGTTGGATTTAGAGTTCCAAATACGTCTATCAATATAGGAGAAAACAGAGTGAACCCTAAAAATTCAAACTGTTACTGGAAACGAACGCTTCAACATAGAAGAACAAAATTTGGGGAACCAAGTCGCCTCAGTGTACTGATCATTACCTGAAAGTATCATCCATTTTGGGTGAAAAAATATTTGCTGTGATTTCTGGAGATTCGTAATTTTGGGAAGCTTGGCAACCCCTTTCCATGAAAGTGTTTCTCGCCAGTCACTGCTTAGGGCTACATCAAGAGGAAACAAAACATAGAGATAGAACGTGAAACTACTTTATTGTGTCAAGTTTCAAGAAGCTAGCACAAACCGTGTTGGATTTAGAGTTCCAAATACATCTATCAATATAGGAGAAAACAGAGTGAAACCTAAAAATTCAAACTGTTACTGGAAACGAACGCTTCAACATAGAAGAACGAAATTTGGGGAACCAAGTCGCCTTAGTTTATTGATCATTACCTGAAAGTATCATCCAGATTGGGTGAAAAAATATTTCCTGAGATTTCTGGAGATTCGTAATTTTGGGAAGCTTGGCAACCCCTTTCCATGAAAGTGTTTCTCGCCAGTCACTGCTTAGGGCTACATCAAGAGGAAACAAAACATAGAGATAGAACGTGAAACTACTTCATTGTGTCAAGTTTCAAGAAGCTAGCACAAACCGTGTTGGATTTAGAGTTCCAAATACATCTATCAATATAGGAGAAAACAGAGTGAAACATAAAAATTCAAACTGTTACTGGAAACGAACGCTTCAACATAGAAGAACGAAATTTGGGGAACCAAGTCGCCTTAGTGTACTGATCATTACCTGAAAGTATCATCCAGTTTGGGTGAAAAAATATTTGCTGAGATTTCTGGAGATTCGTAATTTTGGGAAGCTTGGCAACCCCTTTCCATGAAAGTGTTTCTCGCCAGTCACTGCTTAGGGCTACATCAAGAGGAAACAAAACATAGAGATAGAACGTGAAACTATTGTGTCAAGTTTCAAGAAGCTAGCACAAACCGTGTTGGATTTAGAGTTCCAAATACATCTATCAATATAGGAGAAAACAGAGTGAAACCTAAAAATTCAAACTGTCAGTGGAAACGAACGCTTCAACATAGAGAACGAAATTTGGGGAACCAAGTCGCCTTAGTGTACTGATCATTACCTGAAAGTATCATCCAGTTTGGGTGAAAAAATATTTGCTGAGATTTCTGGAGATTCGTAATTTTTGGAAGCTTGGCAACCCCATTCATTGAAAGTGTTTCTCGCCAGTCACTGCTTAGGGCTACATCAAGAGGAAACAAAATATAGAGATAGAACGTGAAACTACATTATTGTGTCAAGTTTCAAGAAGCTAGCACAAACCGTGTTGGATTTAGAGTTCCAAATACATCTATCAATATAGGAGAAAACAGAGTGAAACCTAAAAATTCAAACTGTTACTGGAAACGAACGCTTCAACATAGAAGAACGAAATTTGGGGAACCAAGTCGCCTTAGTTTATTGATCATTACCTGAAAGTATCATCCAGATTGGGTGAAAAAATATTTGCTGAGATTTCTGGAGATTCGTAATTTTGGGAAGCTTGGCAACCCCTTTCCATGAAAGTGTTTCTCGCCAGTCACTGCTTAGGGCTACATCAAGAGGAAACAAAACATAGAGATAGAACGTCAAACTACTTTATTGTGTCAAGTTTCAAGAAGCTAGCACAAACCGTGTTGGATTTAGAGTTCCAAATACGTCTATCAATATAGGAGAAAACAGAGTGAACCCGAAAAATTCAAACTGTTACTGGAAACGAACGCTTCAACATAGAAGAACAAAATTTGGGGAACCAAGTCGCCTCAGTGTACTGATCATTACCTGAAAGTATCATCCATTTTGGGTGAAAAAATATTTGCTGTGATTTCTGGAGATTCGTAATTTTGGGAAGCTTGGCAACCCCTTTCCATGAAAGTGTTTCTCGCCAGTCACTGCTTAGGGCTACATCAAGAGGAAACAAAACATAGAGATAGAACGTGAAACTACTTTATTGTGTCAAGTTTCAAGAAGCTAGCACAAACCGTGTTGGATTTAGAGTTCCAAATACATCTATCAATATAGGAGAAAACAGAGTGAAACCTAAAAATTCAAACTATTACTGGAAACGAACGCTTCAACATAGAAGAACGAAATTTGGGGAACCAAGTCGCCTTAGTGTACTGATCATTACCTGAAAGTATCATCCAGTTTGGGTGAAAAAATATTTGCTGAGATTTCTGGAGATTCGTAATTTTGGGAAGCTTGGCAACCCCTTTCCATGAAAGTGTTTCTCGCCAGTCACTGCTTAGGGCTACATCAAGAGGAAACAAAACATAGAGATAGAACGTGAAACTACTTTTTTGTGTCAAGTTTCAAGAAGCTAGCACAAACCGTGTTGGATTTAGTGTTCCAAATACATCTATCAATATAGGAGAAAACAGAGTGAAACCTAAAAATTCAAACTGTTAGTGGAAACGAACGCTTCAATATAGAGAACGAAATTTGGGGAACCAAGTCTCCTTAGTTTACTGATCATTACCTGAAAGTATCATCCAGTTTGGGTGAAAAAATATTTGCTGAGATTTCTGGAGATTCGTAATTTTGGGAAGCTTGGCAACCCCTTTCCATGAAAGTGTTTCTCGCCAGTCACTGCTTAGGGCTACATCCAGAGGAAACAAAACATAGAGATAGAACGTGAAGCTACTTTATTGTGTCAAGTTTCAAGAAGCTAGCACAAACCGTGTTGGATTTAGAGTTCCAAATACATCTATCAATATAGGAGAAAACAGAGTGAAACCTAAAAATTCAAACTGTTAGTGGAAACGAACGCTTCAACATAGAAGAACGAAATTTGGGGAACCAAGTCTCCTTAGTTTACTGATCATTACCTGAAAGTATCATCCAGTTTGGGTGAAAAAATATTTGCTGAGATTTCTGGAGATTCGTAATTTTGGGAAGCTTGGCAACCCCTTTCCATGAAAGTGTTACTCGCCAGTCACTGCTTAGGGCTACATCAAGACGAAACAAAACATAGAGATAGAACGTGAAACTACTTTTTTGTGTCAAGTTTCAAGAAGCTAGCACAAACCGTGTTGGATTTAGAGTTCCAAATACATCTATCAATATAGGAGAAAACAGAGTGAAACCTAAAAATTCAAACTGTTAGTGGAAACGAACGCTTGAACATAGAGAACGAAATTTGGGGAACCAAGTCTCCTTAGTTTACTGATCATTACCTGAAAGTATCATCCAGTTTGGGTGAAAAAATATTTGCTGAGATTTCTGGAGATTCGTAATTTTGGGAAGCTTGGCAACCCCTTTCCATGAAAGTGTTTCTCGCCAGTCACTGCTTAGGGCTACATCCAGAGGAAACAAAACATAGAGATAGAACGTGAAGCTACTTTATTGTGTCAAGTTTCAGGAAGCTAGCACAAACCGTGTTGGATTTAGAGTTCCAAATACATCTATCAATATAGGAGAAAACAGAGTGAAACCTAAAAATTCAAACTGTTACTGGAAACGAACGCTTCAACATAGAAGAACGAAATTTGGGGAACCAAGTCGCCTTAGTGTACTGATCATTACCTGAAAGTATCATCCAGTTTGGGTGAAAAAATATTTGCTGAGATTTCTGGAGATTCGTAATTTTGGGAAGATTGGCAGCGCCTTTCCATGAAAGTGTTTCTCGCCAGTCACTGCTTAGGGCTACATCAAGAGGAAACAAAACATAGAGATAGAACGTGAAACTATTGTGTCAAGTTTCAAGAAGCTAGCACAAACCGTGTTGGATTTAGAGTTCCAAATACATCTATCAATATAGGAGAAAACAGAGTGAAACCTAAAAATTCAAACTGTTAGTGGAAACGAACGCTTCAACATAGAAGAACGAAATTTGGGGAACCAAGTCGCCTTAGTGTACTGATCATTACCTGAAAGTATCATCCAGTTTGGGTGAAAAAATATTTGCTGAGATTTCTGGAGATTCGTAATTTTTGGAAGCTTGGCAACCCCATTCATTGAAAGTGTTTCTCGCCAGTCACTGCTTAGGGCTACATCAAGAGGAAACAAAACATAGAGATAGAACGTGAAACTACATTATTGTGTCAAGTTTCAAGAAGCTAGCACAAACCGTGTTGGATTTAGAGTTCCAAATACATCTATCAATATAGGAGAAAACAGAGTGAAACCTAAAAATTCAAACTGTTACTGGAAACGAACGCTTCAACATAGAAGAACGAAATTTGGGGAACCAAGTCGCCTTAGTTTATTGATCATTACCTGAAAGTATCATCCAGATTGGGTGAAAAAATATTTGCTGAGATTTCTGGAGATTCGTAATTTTTGGAAGCTTGGCAACCCCTTTCCATGAAAGTGTTTCTCGCCAGTCACTGCTTAGGGCTACATCAAGAGGAAACAAAACATAGAGATAGAACGTGAAACTACTTCATTTTGTCAAGTTTCAAGAAGCTAGCACAAACCGTGTTGGATTTAGAGTTCCAAATACATCTATCAATATAGGAGAAAACAGAGTGAAACCTAAAAATTCAAACTGTTACTGGAAACGAACGCTTCAACATAGAAGAACGAAATTTGGGGAACCAAGTCGCCTTAGGGTACTGATCATTACCTGAAAGTATCATCCAGTTTGGGTGAAAAAATATTTGCTGAGATTTCTGGAGATTCGTAATTTTGGGAAGCTTGGCAACCCCTTTCCATGAAAGTGTTTCTCGCCAGTCACTGCTTAGGGCTACATCAAGAGGAAACAAAACATAGATATAGAACGAGAAACTACTTTTTTGTGTCAAGTTTCTAGAAGCTAGCACAAACCGTGTTGGATTTAGAGTTCCAAATACATCTATCAATATAGGAGAAAACAGAGTGAAACCTAAAAATTTAAACTGTTACTGGAAACGAACGCTACAACATAGAAGAACGAAATTTGGGGAACCAAGTCGCCTTAGGGTACTGATCATTACCTGAAAGTATCATCCAGTTTGGGTGAAAAAATATTTGCTGAGATTTCTGGAGATTCGTAATTTTGGGAAGCTTGGCAACCCCTTTCCATGAAAGTGTTTCTCGCCAGTCACTGCTTAGGGCTACATCAAGAGGAAACAAAACATAGAGATAGAACGTGAAACTACTTCATTGTGTCAAGTTTCAAGAAGCTAGCACAAACCGTGTTGGATTTAGAGTTCCAAATACATCTATCAATATAGGAGAAAACAGAGTGAAACCTAAAAATTCAAACTGTTACTGGAAACGAACGCTTCAACATAGAAGAACGAAATTTGGGGAACCAAGTCGCCTTAGTGTACTGATCATTACCTGAAAGTATCATCCAGTTTGGGTGAAAAACTATTTGCTGAGATTTCTGGAGATTCGTAATTTTGGGAAGCTTGGCAACCCCTTTCCATGAAAGTGTTTCTCGCCCGTCACTGCTTAGGGCTACAACAAGAGGAAACAAAACATAGAGATAGAACGTGAAACTACATTATTGTGTCAAGTTTCAAGAAGCTAGCACAAACCGTGTTGGATTTAGAGTTCCAAATACATCTATCAATATAGGAGAAAACAGAGGGAAACCTAAAAATTCAAACTGTTACTGGAAACGAACGATTCAACATAGAAGAACGAAATTTGTGGAACCAAGTCGCCTTAGTGTACTGATCATTACCTGAAAGTATCATCCAGTTTGGGTGAAAAAATATTTGCTGAGATTTCTGGAGATTCGTAATTTTGGGAAGCTTGGCAACCCCTTTCCATGAAAGTGTTTCTCGCCAGTCACTGCTTAGGGCTACATCAAGAGGAAACAAAACATAGAGATAGAACGTGAAACTACTTTATTGTGTCAAGTTTCAAGAAGCTAGCACAAACCGTGTTGGATTTAGAGTTCCAAATACATCTATCAATATAGGAGAAAACAGAGTGAAACCTAAAAATTCAAACTGTTACTGGAAACGAACGCTTCAACATAGAAGAACGAAATTTGGGGAACCAAGTCGCCTTAGGGTACTGATCATTACCTGAAAGTATCATCCAGTTTGGGTGAAAAAATATTTGCTGAGATTTCTGGAGATTCGTAATTTTGGGAAGCTTGGCAACCCCTTTCCATGAAAGTGTTTCTCGCCAGTCACTGCTTAGGGCTACATCAAGACGAAACAAAACATAGAGATAGAACGTGAAACTACTTTATTGTGTCAAGTTTCAAGAAGCTAGCACAAACCGTGTTGGATTTAGAGTTCCAAATACATCTATCAATATAGGAGAAAACAGAGTGAAACCTAAAAATTCAAACTGTTACTGGAAACGAACGCTTCAACATAGAAGAACGAAATTTGGGGAACCAAGTCGCCTTAGTGTACTTATCATTACCTGAAAGTATCATCCAGTTTGGGTGAAAAAATATTTGCTGAGATTTCTGGAGATTCGTAATTTTGGGAAGCTTGGCAACCCCTTTCCATGAAAGTGTTTCTCGCCAGTCACTGCTTAGGGCTACATCAAGAGGAAACAAAACATAGAGATAGAACGTGAAACTACTTTATTGTGTCAAGTTTCAAGAAGCTAGCACAAACCGTGTTGGATTTAGAGTTCCAAATACATCTATCAATATAGGAGAAAACAGAGTGAAACCTAAAAATTCAAACTGTTACTGGAAACGAACGCTTCAACATAGAAGAACGAAATTTGGGGAACCAAGTCGCCTTAGGGTACTGATCATTACCTGAAAGTATCATCCAGTTTGGGTGAAAAAATATTTGCTGAGATTTCTGGAGATTCGTAATTTTTGGAAGCTTGGCAACCCCTTTCCATGAAAGTGTTTCTCGCCAGTCACTGCTTAGGGCTACATCAAGAGGAAACAAAACATAGAGATAGAACGTGAAACTACTTTTTTGTGTCAAGTTTCAAGAAGCTAGCACAAACCGTGTTGGATTTAGTGTTCCAAATATATCTATCAATATAGGAGAAAACAGAGTGAAACCTAAAAATTCAAACTGTTAGTGGAAACGAACGCTTCAATATAGAGAACGAAATTTGGGGAACCAAGTCTCCTTAGTTTACTGATCATTACCTGAAAGTATCATCCAGTTTGGGTGAAAAAATATTTGCTGAGATTTCTGGAGATTCGTAATTTTGGGAAGCTTGGCAACCCCTTTCCATGAAAGTGTTTCTCGCCAGTCACTGCTTAGGGCTACATCCAGAGGAAACAAAACATAGAGATAGAACGTGAAGCTACTTTATTGTGTCAAGTTTCAAGAAGCTAGCACAAACCGTGTTGGATTTAGAGTTCCAAATACATCTATCAATATAGGAGAAAACAGAGTGAAACCTAAAAATTCAAACTGTTACTGGAAACGAACGCTTCAACATAGAAGAACGAAATTTGGGGAACCAAGTCGCCTTAGTGTACTTATCATTACCTGAAAGTATCATCCAGATTGGGTGAAAAAATATTTGCTGAGATTTCTGGAGATTCGTAATTTTGGGAAGCTTGGCAACCCCTTTCCATGAAAGTGTTTCTCGCCAGTCACTGCTTAGGGCTACATCAAGACGAAACAAAACATAGAGATAGAACGTGAAACTACTTTATTGTGTCAAGTTTCAAGAAGCTAGCACAAACCGTGTTGGATTTAGAGTTCCAAATACATCTATCAATATAGGAGAAAACAGAGTGAAACCTAAAAATTCAAACTGTTACTGGAAACGAACGCTTCAACATAGAAGAACGAAATTTGGGGAACCAAGTCGCCTTAGGGTACTGATCATTACCTGAAAGTATCATCCAGTTTGGGTGAAAAAATATTTGCTGAGATTTCTGGAGATTCGTAATTTTGGGAAGCTTGGCAACCCCTTTCCATGAAAGTGTTTCTCGCCAGTCACTGCTTAGGGCTACATCAAGAGGAAACAAAACATAGAGATAGAACGTGAAACTACTTTATTGTGTCAAGTTTCAAGAAGCTAGCACAAACCGTGTTGGATTTAGAGTTCCAAATACATCTATCAATATAGGAGAAAACAGAGTGAAACCTAAAAATTCAAACTGTTACTGGAAACGAACGCTTCAACATAGAAGAACGAAATTTGGGGAACCAAGTCGCCTTAGTGTACTTATCATTACCTGAAAGTATCATCCAGTTTGGGTGAAAAAATATTTGCTGAGATTTCTGGAGATTCGTAATTTTGGGAAGCTTGGCAACCCCTTTCCATGAAAGTGTTTCTCGCCAGTCACTGCTTAGGGCTACATCAAGAGGAAACAAAACATAGAGATAGAACGTGAAACTACTTTATTGTGTCAAGTTTCAAGAAGCTAGCACAAACCGTGTTGGATTTAGAGTTCCAAATACATCTATCAATATAGGAGAAAACAGAGTGAAACCTAAAAATTCAAACTGTTACTGGAAACGAACGCTTCAACATAGAAGAACGAAATTTGGGGAACCAAGTCGCCTTAGGGTACTGATCATTACCTGAAAGTATCATCCAGTTTGGGTGAAAAAATATTTGCTGAGATTTCTGGAGATTCGTAATTTTTGGAAGCTTGGCAACCCCTTTCCATGAAAGTGTTTCTCGCCAGTCACTGCTTAGGGCTACATCAAGAGGAAACAAAACATAGAGATAGAACGTGAAACTACTTTTTTGTGTCAAGTTTCAAGAAGCTAGCACAAACCGTGTTGGATTTAGTGTTCCAAATATATCTATCAATATAGGAGAAAACAGAGTGAAACCTAAAAATTCAAACTGTTAGTGGAAACGAACGCTTCAATATAGAGAACGAAATTTGGGGAACCAAGTCTCCTTAGTTTACTGATCATTACCTGAAAGTATCATCCAGTTTGGGTGAAAAAATATTTGCTGAGATTTCTGGAGATTCGTAATTTTGGGAAGCTTGGCAACCCCTTTCCATGAAAGTGTTTCTCGCCAGTCACTGCTTAGGGCTACATCCAGAGGAAACAAAACATAGAGATAGAACGTGAAGCTACTTTATTGTGTCAAGTTTCAAGAAGCTAGCACAAACCGTGTTGGATTTAGAGTTCCAAATACATCTATCAATATAGGAGAAAACAGAGTGAAACCTAAAAATTCAAACTGTTACTGGAAACGAACGCTTCAACATAGAAGAACGAAATTTGGGGAACCAAGTCGCCTTAGTGTACTTATCATTACCTGAAAGTATCATCCAGATTGGGTGAAAAAATATTTGCTGAGATTTCTGGAGATTCGTAATTTTGGGAAGCTTGGCAACCCCTTTCCATGAAAGTGTTTCTCGCCAGTCACTGCTTAGGGCTACATCAAGACGAAACAAAACATAGAGATAGAACGTGAAACTACTTTTTTGTGTCAAGTTTCAAGAAGCTAGCACAAACCGTGTTGGATTTAGAGTTCCAAATACATCTATCAATATAGGAGAAAACAGAGTGAAACCTAAAAATTCAAACTGTTACTGGAAACGAACGCTTCAACATAGAGAACGAAATTTGGGGAACCAAGTCTCCTTAGTTTACTGATCATTACCTGAAAGTATCATCCAGTTTGGGTGAAAAAATATTTGCTGAGATTTCTGGAGATTCGTAATTTTGGGAAGCTTGGCAACCCCTTTCCATGAAAGTGTTTCTCGCCAGTCACTGCTTAGGGCTACATCCAGAGGAAACAAAACATAGAGATAGAACGTGAAGCTACTTTATTGTGTCAAGTTTCAAGAAGCTAGCACAAACCGTGTTGAATTTAGAGTTCCAAATACATCTATCAATATAGGAGAAAACAGAGTGAAACCTAAAAATTCAAACTGTTACTGGAAACGAACGCTTCAACATAGAAGAACAAAATTTGGGGAACCAAGTCGCCTTAATGTACTGATCATTACCTGAAAGTATCATCCAGTTTGGGTGAAAAAATATTTGCTGAGATTTCTGGAGATTCGTAATTTTGGGAAGCTTGGCAACCCCTTTCCATGAAAGTGTTTCTCGCCAGTCACTGCTTAGGGCTACATCAAGAGGAAAAAAAACATAGAGATAGAACGTGAAACTATTGTGTCAAGTTTCAAGAAGCTAGCACAAACCGTGTTGGATTTAGAGTTCCAAATACATCTATCAATATAGGAGAAAACAGAGTGAAACCTAAAAATTTAAACTGTTACTGGAAACGAACGCTACAACATAGAAGAACGAAATTTGGGGAACCAAGTCGCCTTAGGGTACTGATCATTACCTGAAAGTATCATCCAGTTTGGGTGAAAAAATATTTGCTGAGATTTCTGGAGATTCGTAATTTTGGGAAGCTTGGCAACCCCTTTCCATGAAAGTGTTTCTCGCCAGTCACTGCTTAGGGCTACATCAAGAGGAAACAAAACATAGAGATAGAACGTGAAACTACTTCATTGTGTCAAGTTTCAAGAAGCTAGCACAAACCGTGTTGGATTTAGAGTTCCAAATACATCTATCAATATAGGAGAAAACAGAGTGAAACCTAAAAATTCAAACTGTTACTGGAAACGAACGCTTCAACATAGAAGAACGAAATTTGGGGAACCAAGTCGCCTTAGTGTACTGATCATTACCTGAAAGTATCATCCAGTTTGGGTGAAAAACTATTTGCTGAGATTTCTGGAGATTCGTAATTTTGGGAAGCTTGGCAACCCCTTTCCATGAAAGTGTTTCTCGCCAGTCACTGCTTAGGGCTACAACAAGAGGAAACAAAACATAGAGATAGAACGTGAAACTACATTATTGTGTCAAGTTTCAAGAAGCTAGCACAAACCGTGTTGGATTTAGAGTTCCAAATACATCTATCAATATAGGAGAAAACAGAGGGAAACCTAAAAATTCAAACTGTTACTGGAAACGAACGATTCAACATAGAAGAACGAAATTTGTGGAACCAAGTCGCCTTAGTGTACTGATCATTACCTGAAAGTATCATCCAGTTTGGGTGAAAAAATATTTGCTGAGATTTCTGGAGATTCGTAATTTTGGGAAGCTTGGCAACCCCTTTCCATGAAAGTGTTTCTCGCCAGTCACTGCTTAGGGCTACATCAAGAGGAAACAAAACATAGAGATAGAACGTGAAACTACTTTATTGTGTCAAGTTTCAAGAAGCTAGCACAAACCGTGTTGGATTTAGAGTTCCAAATACATCTATCAATATAGGAGAAAACAGAGTGAAACCTAAAAATTCAAACTGTTACTGGAAACGAACGCTTCAACATAGAAGAACGAAATTTGGGGAACCAAGTCGCCTTAGTGTACTTATCATTACCTGAAAGTATCATCCAGATTGGGTGAAAAAATATTTGCTGAGATTTCTGGAGATTCGTAATTTTGGGAAGCTTGGCAACCCCTTTCCATGAAAGTGTTTCTCGCCAGTCACTGCTTAGGGCTACATCAAGACGAAACAAAACATAGAGATAGAACGTGAAACTACTTTTTTGTGTCAAGTTTCAAGAAGCTAGCACAAACCGTGTTGGATTTAGAGTTCCAAATACATCTATCAATATAGGAGAAAACAGAGTGAAACCTAAAAATTCAAACTGTTAGTGGAAACGAACGCTTCAACATAGAGAACGAAATTTGGGGAACCAAGTCTCCTTAGTTTACTGATCATTACCTGAAAGTATCATCCAGTTTGGGTGAAAAAATATTTGCTGAGATTTCTGGAGATTCGTAATTTTGGGAAGCTTGGCAACCCCTTTCCATGAAAGTGTTTCTCGCCAGTCACTGCTTAGGGCTACATCCAGAGGAAACAAAACATAGAGATAGAACGTGAAGCTACTTTATTGTGTCAAGTTTCAAGAAGCTAGCACAAACCGTGTTGAATTTAGAGTTCCAAATACATCTATCAATATAGGAGAAAACAGAGTGAAACCTAAAAATTCAAACTGTTACTGGAAACGAACGCTTCAACATAGAAGAACAAAATTTGGGGAACCAAGTCGCCTTAATGTACTGATCATTACCTGAAAGTATCATCCAGTTTGGGTGAAAAAATATTTGCTGAGATTTCTGGAGATTCGTAATTTTGGGAAGCTTGGCAACCCCTTTCCATGAAAGTGTTTCTCGCCAGTCACTGCTTAGGGCTACATCAAGAGGAAAAAAAACATAGAGATAGAACGTGAAACTATTGTGTCAAGTTTCAAGAAGCTAGCACAAACCGTGTTGGATTTAGAGTTCCAAATACATCTATCAATATAGGAGAAAACAGAGTGAAACCTAAAAATTTAAACTGTTACTGGAAACGAACGCTACAACATAGAAGAACGAAATTTGGGGAACCAAGTCGCCTTAGGGTACTGATCATTACCTGAAAGTATCATCCAGTTTGGGTGAAAAAATATTTGCTGAGATTTCTGGAGATTCGTAATTTTGGGAAGCTTGGCAACCCCTTTCCATGAAAGTGTTTCTCGCCAGTCACTGCTTAGGGCTACATCAAGAGGAAACAAAACATAGAGATAGAACGTGAAACTACTTCATTGTGTCAAGTTTCAAGAAGCTAGCACAAACCGTGTTGGATTTAGAGTTCCAAATACATCTATCAATATAGGAGAAAACAGAGTGAAACCTAAAAATTCAAACTGTTACTGGAAACGAACGCTTCAACATAAAAGAACAAAATTTGGGGAACCAAGTCGCCTTAGTGTACTGATCATTACCTGAAAGTATCATCCAGTTTGGGTGAAAAACTATTTGCTGAGATTTCTGGAGATTCGTAATTTTGGGAAGCTTGGCAACCCCTTTCCATGAAAGTGTTTCTCGCCCGTCACTGCTTAGGGCTACAACAAGAGGAAACAAAACATAGAGATAGAACGTGAAACTACATTATTGTGTCAAGTTTCAAGAAGCTAGCACAAACCGTGTTGGATTTAGAGTTCCAAATACATCTATCAATATAGGAGAAAACAGAGGGAAACCTAAAAATTCAAACTGTTACTGGAAACGAACGATTCAACATAGAAGAACGAAATTTGTGGAACCAAGTCGCCTTAGTGTACTGATCATTACCTGAAAGTATCATCCAGTTTGGGTGAAAAAATATTTGCTGAGATTTCTGGAGATTCGTAATTTTGGGAAGCTTGGCAACCCCTTTCCATGAAAGTGTTTCTCGCCAGTCACTGCTTAGGGCTACATCAAGAGGAAACAAAACATAGAGATAGAACGTGAAACTACTTCATTGTGTCAAGTTTCAAGAAGCTAGCACAAACCGTGTTGGATTTAGAGTTCCAAATACATCTATCAATATAGGAGAAAACAGAGTGAAACCTAAAAATTCAAACTGTTACTGGAAACGAACGCTTCAACATAGAAGAACGAAATTTGGGGAACCAAGTCGCCTTAGTTTATTGATCATTACCTGAAAGTATCATCCAGATTGGGTGAAAAAATATTTGCTGAGATTTCTGGAGATTCGTAATTTTGGGAAGCTTGGCAACCCCTTTCCATGAAAGTGTTTCTCGCCAGTCACTGCTTAGGGCTACATCAAGAGGAAACAAAACATAGAGATAGAACGTGAAACTACTTTATTGTGTCAAGTTTCAAGAAGCTAGCACAAACCGTGTTGGATTTAGAGTTCCAAATACGTCTATCAATATAGGAGAAAACAGAGTGAACCCTAAAAATTCAAACTGTTACTGGAAACGAACGCTTCAACATAGAAGAACAAAATTTGGGGAACCAAGTCGCCTCAGTGTACTGATCATTACCTGAAAGTATCATCCATTTTGGGTGAAAAAATATTTGCTGTGATTTCTGGAGATTCGTAATTTTGGGAAGCTTGGCAACCCCTTTCCATGAAAGTGTTTCTCGCCAGTCACTGCTTAGGGCTACATCAAGAGGAAACAAAACATAGAGATAGAACGTGAAACTACTTTATTGTGTCAAGTTTCAAGAAGCTAGCACAAACCGTGTTGGATTTAGAGTTCCAAATACATCTATCAATATAGGAGAAAACAGAGTGAAACCTAAAAATTCAAACTGTTACTGGAAACGAACGCTTCAACATAGAAGAACGAAATTTGGGGAACCAAGTCGCCTTAGTTTATTGATCATTACCTGAAAGTATCATCCAGATTGGGTGAAAAAATATTTCCTGAGATTTCTGGAGATTCGTAATTTTGGGAAGCTTGGCAACCCTTTTCCATGAAAGTGTTTCTCGCCAGTCACTGCTTAGGGCTACATCAAGAGGAAACAAAACATAGAGATAGAACGTGAAACTACTTCATTGTGTCAAGTTTCAAGAAGCTAGCACAAACCGTGTTGGATTTAGAGTTCCAAATACATCTATCAATATAGGAGAAAACAGAGTGAAACATAAAAATTCAAACTGTTACTGGAAACGAACGCTTCAACATAGAAGAACGAAATTTGGGGAACCAAGTCGCCTTAGTGTACTGATCATTACCTGAAAGTATCATCCAGTTTGGGTGAAAAAATATTTGCTGAGATTTCTGGAGATTCGTAATTTTGGGAAGCTTGGCAACCCCTTTCCATGAAAGTGTTTCTCGCCAGTCACTGCTTAGGGCTACATCAAGAGGAAACAAAACATAGAGATAGAACGTGAAACTATTGTGTCAAGTTTCAAGAAGCTAGCACAAACCGTGTTGGATTTAGAGTTCCAAATACATCTATCAATATAGGAGAAAACAGAGTGAAACCTAAAAATTCAAACTGTCAGTGGAAACGAACGCTTCAACATAGAGAACGAAATTTGGGGAACCAAGTCGCCTTAGTGTACTGATCATTACCTGAAAGTATCATCCAGTTTGGGTGAAAAAATATTTGCTGAGATTTCTGGAGATTCGTAATTTTTGGAAGCTTGGCAACCCCATTCATTGAAAGTGTTTCTCGCCAGTCACTGCTTAGGGCTACATCAAGAGGAAACAAAATATAGAGATAGAACGTGAAACTACATTATTGTGTCAAGTTTCAAGAAGCTAGCACAAACCGTGTTGGATTTAGAGTTCCAAATACATCTATCAATATAGGAGAAAACAGAGTGAAACCTAAAAATTCAAACTGTTACTGGAAACGAACGCTTCAACATAGAAGAACGAAATTTGGGGAACCAAGTCGCCTTAGTTTATTGATCATTACCTGAAAGTATCATCCAGATTGGGTGAAAAAATATTTGCTGAGATTTCTGGAGATTCGTAATTTTGGGAAGCTTGGCAACCCCTTTCCATGAAAGTGTTTCTCGCCAGTCACTGCTTAGGGCTACATCAAGAGGAAACAAAACATAGAGATAGAACGTCAAACTACTTTATTGTGTCAAGTTTCAAGAAGCTAGCACAAACCGTGTTGGATTTAGAGTTCCAAATACGTCTATCAATATAGGAGAAAACAGAGTGAACCCTAAAAATTCAAACTGTTACTGGAAACGAACGCTTCAACATAGAAGAACAAAATTTGGGGAACCAAGTCGCCTCAGTGTACTGATCATTACCTGAAAGTATCATCCATTTTGGGTGAAAAAATATTTGCTGTGATTTCTGGAGATTCGTAATTTTGGGAAGCTTGGCAACCCCTTTCCATGAAAGTGTTTCTCGCCAGTCACTGCTTAGGGCTACATCAAGAGGAAACAAAACATAGAGATAGAACGTGAAACTACTTTATTGTGTCAAGTTTCAAGAAGCTAGCACAAACCGTGTTGGATTTAGAGTTCCAAATACATCTATCAATATAGGAGAAAACAGAGTGAAACCTAAAAATTCAAACTATTACTGGAAACGAACGCTTCAACATAGAAGAACGAAATTTGGGGAACCAAGTCGCCTTAGTGTACTGATCATTACCTGAAAGTATCATCCAGTTTGGGTGAAAAAATATTTGCTGAGATTTCTGGAGATTCGTAATTTTTGGAAGCTTGGCAACCCCTTTCCATGAAAGTGTTTCTCGCCAGTCACTGCTTAGGGCTACATCAAGAGGAAACAAAACATAGAGATAGAACGTGAAACTACTTTTTTGTGTCAAGTTTCAAGAAGCTAGCACAAACCGTGTTGGATTTAGTGTTCCAAATACATCTATCAATATAGGAGAAAACAGAGTGAAACCTAAAAATTCAAACTGTTAGTGGAAACGAACGCTTCAATATAGAGAACGAAATTTGGGGAACCAAGTCTCCTTAGTTTACTGATCATTACCTGAAAGTATCATCCAGTTTGGGTGAAAAAATATTTGCTGAGATTTCTGGAGATTCGTAATTTTGGGAAGCTTGGCAACCCCTTTCCATGAAAGTGTTTCTCGCCAGTCACTGCTTAGGGCTACATCCAGAGGAAACAAAACATAGAGATAGAACGTGAAGCTACTTTATTGTGTCAAGTTTCAAGAAGCTAGCACAAACCGTGTTGGATTTAGAGTTCCAAATACATCTATCAATATAGGAGAAAACAGAGTGAAACCTAAAAATTCAAACTGTTAGTGGAAACGAACGCTTCAACATAGAAGAACGAAATTTGGGGAACCAAGTCTCCTTAGTTTACTGATCATTACCTGAAAGTATCATCCAGTTTGGGTGAAAAAATATTTGCTGAGATTTCTGGAGATTCGTAATTTTGGGAAGCTTGGCAACCCCTTTCCATGAAAGTGTTTCTCGCCAGTCACTGCTTAGGGCTACATCAAGACGAAACAAAACATAGAGATAGAACGTGAAACTACTTTTTTGTGTCAAGTTTCAAGAAGCTAGCACAAACCGTGTTGGATTTAGAGTTCCAAATACATCTATCAATATAGGAGAAAACAGAGTGAAACCTAAAAATTCAAACTGTTAGTGGAAACGAACGCTTGAACATAGAGAACGAAATTTGGGGAACCAAGTCTCCTTAGTTTACTGATCATTACCTGAAAGTATCATCCAGTTTGGGTGAAAAAATATTTGCTGAGATTTCTGGAGATTCGTAATTTTGGGAAGCTTGGCAACCCCTTTCCATGAAAGTGTTTCTCGCCAGTCACTGCTTAGGGCTACATCCAGAGGAAACAAAACATAGAGATAGAACGTGAAGCTACTTTATTGTGTCAAGTTTCAGGAAGCTAGCACAAACCGTGTTGGATTTAGAGTTCCAAATACATCTATCAATATAGGAGAAAACAGAGTGAAACCTAAAAATTCAAACTGTTACTGGAAACGAACGCTTCAACATAGAAGAACGAAATTTGGGGAACCAAGTCGCCTTAGTGTACTGATCATTACCTGAAAGTATCATCCAGTTTGGGTGAAAAAATATTTGCTGAGATTTCTGGAGATTCGTAATTTTGGGAAGATTGGCAGCGCCTTTCCATGAAAGTGTTTCTCGCCAGTCACTGCTTAGGGCTACATCAAGAGGAAACAAAACATAGAGATAGAACGTGAAACTATTGTGTCAAGTTTCAAGAAGCTAGCACAAACCGTGTTGGATTTAGAGTTCCAAATACATCTATCAATATAGGAGAAAACAGAGTGAAACCTAAAAATTCAAACTGTTAGTGGAAACGAACGCTTCAACATAGAAGAACGAAATTTGGGGAACCAAGTCGCCTTAGTGTACTGATCATTACCTGAAAGTATCATCCAGTTTGGGTGAAAAAATATTTGCTGAGATTTCTGGAGATTCGTAATTTTTGGAAGCTTGGCAACCCCATTCATTGAAAGTGTTTCTCGCCAGTCACTGCTTAGGGCTACATCAAGAGGAAACAAAACATAGAGATAGAACGTGAAACTACATTATTGTGTCAAGTTTCAAGAAGCTAGCACAAACCGTGTTGGATTTAGAGTTCCAAATACATCTATCAATATAGGAGAAAACAGAGTGAAACCTAAAAATTCAAACTGTTACTGGAAACGAACGCTTCAACATAGAAGAACGAAATTTGGGGAACCAAGTCGCCTTAGTTTATTGATCATTACCTGAAAGTATCATCCAGATTGGGTGAAAAAATATTTGCTGAGATTTCTGGAGATTCGTAATTTTGGGAAGCTTGGCAACCCCTTTCCATGAAAGTGTTTCTCGCCAGTCACTGCTTAGGGCTACATCAAGAGGGAACAAAACATAGAGATAGAACGTGAAACTACTTCATTTTGTCAAGTTTCAAGAAGCTAGCACAAACCGTGTTGGATTTAGAGTTCCAAATACATCTATCAATATAGGAGAAAACAGAGTGAAACCTAAAAATTCAAACTGTTACTGGAAACGAACGCTTCAACATAGAAGAACGAAATTTGGGGAACCAAGTCGCCTTAGGGTACTGATCATTACCTGAAAGTATCATCCAGTTTGGGTGAAAAAATATTTGCTGAGATTTCTGGAGATTCGTAATTTTGGGAAGCTTGGCAACCCCTTTCCATGAAAGTGTTTCTCGCCAGTCACTGCTTAGGGCTACATCAAGAGGAAACAAAACATAGATATAGAACGAGAAACTACTTTTTTGTGTCAAGTTTCTAGAAGCTAGCACAAACCGTGTTGGATTTAGAGTTCCAAATACATCTATCAATATAGGAGAAAACAGAGTGAAACCTAAAAATTTAAACTGTTACTGGAAACGAATGCTACAACATAGAAGAACGAAATTTGGGGAACCAAGTCGCCTTAGGGTACTGATCATTACCTGAAAGTATCATCCAGTTTGGGTGAAAAAATATTTGCTGAGATTTCTGGAGATTCGTAATTTTGGGAAGCTTGGCAACCCCTTTCCATGAAAGTGTTTCTCGCCAGTCACTGCTTAGGGCTACATCAAGAGGAAACAAAACATAGAGATAGAACGTGAAACTACTTCATTGTGTCAAGTTTCAAGAAGCTAGCACAAACCGTGTTGGATTTAGAGTTCCAAATACATCTATCAATATAGGAGAAAACAGAGTGAAACCTAAAAATTCAAACTGTTACTGGAAACGAACGCTTCAACATAGAAGAACGAAATTTGGGGAACCAAGTCGCCTTAGTGTACTGATCATTACCTGAAAGTATCATCCAGTTTGGGTGAAAAACTATTTGCTGAGATTTCTGGAGATTCGTAATTTTGGGAAGCTTGGCAACCCCTTTCCATGAAAGTGTTTCTCGCCCGTCACTGCTTAGGGCTACAACAAGAGGAAACAAAACATAGAGATAGAACGTGAAACTACATTATTGTGTCAAGTTTCAAGAAGCTAGCACAAACCGTGTTGGATTTAGAGTTCCAAATACATCTATCAATATAGGAGAAAACAGAGGGAAACCTAAAAATTCAAACTGTTACTGGAAACGAACGATTCAACATAGAAGAACGAAATTTGTGGAACCAAGTCGCCTTAGTGTACTGATCATTACCTGAAAGTATCATCCAGTTTGGGTGAAAAAATATTTGCTGAGATTTCTGGAGATTCGTAATTTTGGGAAGCTTGGCAACCCCTTTCCATGAAAGTGTTTCTCGCCAGTCACTGCTTAGGGCTACATCAAGAGGAAACAAAACATAGAGATAGAACGTGAAACTACTTTTTTGTGTCAAGTTTCAAGAAGCTAGCACAAACCGTGTTGGATTTAGTGTTCCAAATACATCTATCAATATAGGAGAAAACAGAGTGAAACCTAAAAATTCAAACTGTTAGTGGAAACGAACGCTTCAATATAGAGAACGAAATTTGGGGAACCAAGTCTCCTTAGTTTACTGATCATTACCTGAAAGTATCATCCAGTTTGGGTGAAAAAATATTTGCTGAGATTTCTGGAGATTCGTAATTTTGGGAAGCTTGGCAACCCCTTTCCATGAAAGTGTTTCTCGCCAGTCACTGCTTAGGGCTACATCCAGAGGAAACAAAACATAGAGATAGAACGTGAAGCTACTTTATTGTGTCAAGTTTCAAGAAGCTAGCACAAACCGTGTTGGATTTAGAGTTCCAAATACATCTATCAATATAGGAGAAAACAGAGTGAAACCTAAAAATTCAAACTGTTAGTGGAAACGAACGCTTCAACATAGAAGAACGAAATTTGGGGAACCAAGTCTCCTTAGTTTACTGATCATTACCTGAAAGTATCATCCAGTTTGGGTGAAAAAATATTTGCTGAGATTTCTGGAGATTCGTAATTTTGGGAAGCTTGGCAACCCCTTTCCATGAAAGTGTTTCTCGCCAGTCACTGCTTAGGGCTACATCAAGACGAAACAAAACATAGAGATAGAACGTGAAACTACTTTTTTGTGTCAAGTTTCAAGAAGCTAGCACAAACCGTGTTGGATTTAGAGTTCCAAATACATCTATCAATATAGGAGAAAACAGAGTGAAACCTAAAAATTCAAACTGTTAGTGGAAACGAACGCTTGAACATAGAGAACGAAATTTGGGGAACCAAGTCTCCTTAGTTTACTGATCATTACCTGAAAGTATCATCCAGTTTGGGTGAAAAAATATTTGCTGAGATTTCTGGAGATTCGTAATTTTGGGAAGCTTGGCAACCCCTTTCCATGAAAGTGTTTCTCGCCAGTCACTGCTTAGGGCTACATCCAGAGGAAACAAAACATAGAGATAGAACGTGAAGCTACTTTATTGTGTCAAGTTTCAGGAAGCTAGCACAAACCGTGTTGGATTTAGAGTTCCAAATACATCTATCAATATAGGAGAAAACAGAGTGAAACCTAAAAATTCAAACTGTTACTGGAAACGAACGCTTCAACATAGAAGAACGAAATTTGGGGAACCAAGTCGCCTTAGTGTACTGATCATTACCTGAAAGTATCATCCAGTTTGGGTGAAAAAATATTTGCTGAGATTTCTGGAGATTCGTAATTTTGGGAAGATTGGCAGCGCCTTTCCATGAAAGTGTTTCTCGCCAGTCACTGCTTAGGGCTACATCAAGACGAAACAAAACATAGAGATAGAACGTGAAACTATTGTGTCAAGTTTCAAGAAGCTAGCACAAACCGTGTTGGATTTAGAGTTCCAAATACATCTATCAATATAGGAGAAAACAGAGTGAAACCTAAAAATTCAAACTGTTAGTGGAAACGAACGCTTCAACATAGAAGAACGAAATTTGGGGAACCAAGTCACCTTAGTGTACTGATCATTACCTGAAAGTATCATCCAGTTTGGGTGAAAAAATATTTGCTGAGATTTCTGGAGATTCGTAATTTTTGGAAGCTTGGCAACCCCATTCATTGAAAGTGTTTCTCGCCAGTCACTGCTTAGGGCTACATCAAGAGGAAACAAAACATAGAGATAGAACGTGAAACTACATTATTGTGTCAAGTTTCAAGAAGCTAGCACAAACCGTGTTGGATTTAGAGTTCCAAATACATCTATCAATATAGGAGAAAACAGAGTGAAACCTAAAAATTCAAACTGTTACTGGAAACGAACGCTTCAACATAGAAGAACGAAATTTGGGGAACCAAGTCGCCTTAGTTTATTGATCATTACCTGAAAGTATCATCCAGATTGGGTGAAAAAATATTTGCTGAGATTTCTGGAGATTCGTAATTTTGGGAAGCTTGGCAACCCCTTTCCATGAAAGTGTTTCTCGCCAGTCACTGCTTAGGGCTACATCAAGAGGGAACAAAACATAGAGATAGAACGTGAAACTACTTCATTTTGTCAAGTTTCAAGAAGCTAGCACAAACCGTGTTGGATTTAGAGTTCCAAATACATCTATCAATATAGGAGAAAACAGAGTGAAACCTAAAAATTCAAACTGTTACTGGAAACGAACGCTTCAACATAGAAGAACGAAATTTGGGGAACCAAGTCGCCTTAGGGTACTGATCATTACCTGAAAGTATCATCCAGTTTGGGTGAAAAAATATTTGCTGAGATTTCTGGAGATTCGTAATTTTGGGAAGCTTGGCAACCCCTTTCCATGAAAGTGTTTCTCGCCAGTCACTGCTTAGGGCTACATCAAGAGGAAACAAAACATAGATATAGAACGAGAAACTACTTTTTTGTGTCAAGTTTCTAGAAGCTAGCACAAACCGTGTTGGATTTAGAGTTCCAAATACATCTATCAATATAGGAGAAAACAGAGTGAAACCTAAAAATTTAAACTGTTACTGGAAACGAATGCTACAACATAGAAGAACGAAATTTGGGGAACCAAGTCGCCTTAGGGTACTGATCATTACCTGAAAGTATCATCCAGTTTGGGTGAAAAAATATTTGCTGAGATTTCTGGAGATTCGTAATTTTGGGAAGCTTGGCAACCCCTTTCCATGAAAGTGTTTCTCGCCAGTCACTGCTTAGGGCTACATCAAGAGGAAACAAAACATAGAGATAGAACGTGAAACTACTTCATTGTGTCAAGTTTCAAGAAGCTAGCACAAACCGTGTTGGATTTAGAGTTCCAAATACATCTATCAATATAGGAGAAAACAGAGTGAAACCTAAAAATTCAAACTGTTACTGGAAACGAACGCTTCAACATAGAAGAACGAAATTTGGGGAACCAAGTCGCCTTAGTGTACTGATCATTACCTGAAAGTATCATCCAGTTTGGGTGAAAAACTATTTGCTGAGATTTCTGGAGATTCGTAATTTTGGGAAGCTTGGCAACCCCTTTCCATGAAAGTGTTTCTCGCCCGTCACTGCTTAGGGCTACAACAAGAGGAAACAAAACATAGAGATAGAACGTGAAACTACATTATTGTGTCAAGTTTCAAGAAGCTAGCACAAACCGTGTTGGATTTAGAGTTCCAAATACATCTATCAATATAGGAGAAAACAGAGGGAAACCTAAAAATTCAAACTGTTACTGGAAACGAACGATTCAACATAGAAGAACGAAATTTGTGGAACCAAGTCGCCTTAGTGTACTGATCATTACCTGAAAGTATCATCCAGTTTGGGTGAAAAAATATTTGCTGAGATTTCTGGAGATTCGTAATTTTGGGAAGCTTGGCAACCCCTTTCCATGAAAGTGTTTCTCGCCAGTCACTGCTTAGGGCTACATCAAGAGGAAACAAAACATAGAGATAGAACGTGAAACTACTTTATTGTGTCAAGTTTCAAGAAGCTAGCACAAACCGTGTTGGATTTAGAGTTCCAAATACATCTATCAATATAGGAGAAAACAGAGTGAAACCTAAAAATTCAAACTGTTACTGGAAACGAACGCTTCAACATAGAAGAACGAAATTTGGGGAACCAAGTCGCCTTAGGGTACTGATCATTACCTGAAAGTATCATCCAGTTTGGGTGAAAAAATATTTGCTGAGATTTCTGGAGATTCGTAATTTTGGGAAGCTTGGCAACCCCTTTCCATGAAAGTGTTTCTCGCCAGTCACTGCTTAGGGCTACATCAAGAGGAAACAAAACATAGAGATAGAACGTGAAACTACTTTATTGTGTCAAGTTTCAAGAAGCTAGCACAAACCGTGTTGGATTTAGAGTTCCAAATACATCTATCAATATAGGAGAAAACAGAGTGAAACCTAAAAATTCAAACTGTTACTGGAAACGAACGCTTCAACATAGAAGAACGAAATTTGGGGAACCAAGTCGCCTTAGTGTACTTATCATTACCTGAAAGTATCATCCAGTTTGGGTGAAAAAATATTTGCTGAGATTTCTGGAGATTCGTAATTTTGGGAAGCTTGGCAACCCCTTTCCATGAAAGTGTTTCTCGCCAGTCACTGCTTAGGGCTACATCAAGAGGAAACAAAACATAGAGATAGAACGTGAAACTACTTTTTTGTGTCAAGTTTCAAGAAGCTAGCACAAACCGTGTTGGATTTAGAGTTCCAAATACATCTATCAATATAGGAGAAAACAGAGTGAAACCTAAAAATTCAAACTGTTAGTGGAAACGAACGCTTCAACATAGAGAACGAAATTTGGGGAACCAAGTCTCCTTAGTTTACTGATCATTACCTGAAAGTATCATCCAGTTTGGGTGAAAAAATATTTGCTGAGATTTCTGGAGATTCGTAATTTTGGGAAGCTTGGCAACCCCTTTCCATGAAAGTGTTTCTCGCCAGTCACTGCTTAGGGCTACATCAAGAGGAAACAAAACATAGAGATAGAACGTGAAACTATTGTGTCAAGTTTCAAGAAGCTAGCACAAACCGTGTTGGATTTAGAGTTCCAAATACATCTATCAATATAGGAGAAAACAGAGTGAAACCTAAAAATTCAAACTGTTACTGGAAACGAACGCTTCAACATAGAAGAACGAAATTTGGGGAACCAAGTCGCCTTAGTTTATTGATCATTACCTGAAAGTATCATCCAGATTGGGTGAAAAAATATTTGCTGAGATTTCTGGAGATTCGTAATTTTGGGAAGCTTGGCAACCCCTTTCCATGAAAGTGTTTCTCGCCAGTCACTGCTTAGGGCTACATCAAGAGGAAACAAAACATAGAGATAGAACGTGAAACTACTTTATTGTGTCAAGTTTCAAGAAGCTAGCACAAACCGTGTTGGATTTAGAGTTCCAAATACGTCTATCAATATAGGAGAAAACAGAGTGAACCCTAAAAATTCAAACTGTTACTGGAAACGAACGCTTCAACATAGAAGAACAAAATTTGGGGAACCAAGTCGCCTCAGTGTACTGATCATTACCTGAAAGTATCATCCATTTTGGGTGAAAAAATATTTGCTGTGATTTCTGGAGATTCGTAATTTTGGGAAGCTTGGCAACCCCTTTCCATGAAAGTGTTTCTCGCCAGTCACTGCTTAGGGCTACATCAAGAGGAAACAAAACATAGAGATAGAACGTGAAACTACTTTATTGTGTCAAGTTTCAAGAAGCTAGCACAAACCGTGTTGGATTTAGAGTTCCAAATACATCTATCAATATAGGAGAAAACAGAGTGAAACCTAAAAATTCAAACTGTTACTGGAAACGAACGCTTCAACATAGAAGAACGAAATTTGGGGAACCAAGTCGCCTTAGGGTACTGATCATTACCTGAAAGTATCATCCAGTTTGGGTGAAAAAATATTTGCTGAGATTTCTGGAGATTCGTAATTTTTGGAAGCTTGGCAACCCCTTTCCATGAAAGTGTTTCTCGCCAGTCACTGCTTAGGGCTACATCAAGAGGAAACAAAACATAGAGATAGAACGTGAAACTACTTTTTTGTGTCAAGTTTCAAGAAGCTAGCACAAACCGTGTTGGATTTAGTGTTCCAAATATATCTATCAATATAGGAGAAAACAGAGTGAAACCTAAAAATTCAAACTGTTAGTGGAAACGAACGCTTCAATATAGAGAACGAAATTTGGGGAACCAAGTCTCCTTAGTTTACTGATCATTACCTGAAAGTATCATCCAGTTTGGGTGAAAAAATATTTGCTGAGATTTCTGGAGATTCGTAATTTTGGGAAGCTTGGCAACCCCTTTCCATGAAAGTGTTTCTCGCCAGTCACTGCTTAGGGCTACATCCAGAGGAAACAAAACATAGAGATAGAACGTGAAGCTACTTTATTGTGTCAAGTTTCAAGAAGCTAGCACAAACCGTGTTGGATTTAGAGTTCCAAATACATCTATCAATATAGGAGAAAACAGAGTGAAACCTAAAAATTCAAACTGTTACTGGAAACGAACGCTTCAACATAGAAGAACGAAATTTGGGGAACCAAGTCGCCTTAGTGTACTTATCATTACCTGAAAGTATCATCCAGATTGGGTGAAAAAATATTTGCTGAGATTTCTGGAGATTCGTAATTTTGGGAAGCTTGGCAACCCCTTTCCATGAAAGTGTTTCTCGCCAGTCACTGCTTAGGGCTACATCAAGACGAAACAAAACATAGAGATAGAACGTGAAACTACTTTTTTGTGTCAAGTTTCAAGAAGCTAGCACAAACCGTGTTGGATTTAGAGTTCCAAATACATCTATCAATATAGGAGAAAACAGAGTGAAACCTAAAAATTCAAACTGTTAGTGGAAACGAACGCTTCAACATAGAGAACGAAATTTGGGGAACCAAGTCTCCTTAGTTTACTGATCATTACCTGAAAGTATCATCCAGTTTGGGTGAAAAAATATTTGCTGAGATTTCTGGAGATTCGTAATTTTGGGAAGCTTGGCAACCCCTTTCCATGAAAGTGTTTCTCGCCAGTCACTGCTTAGGGCTACATCCAGAGGAAACAAAACATAGAGATAGAACGTGAAGCTACTTTATTGTGTCAAGTTTCAAGAAGCTAGCACAAACCGTGTTGAATTTAGAGTTCCAAATACATCTATCAATATAGGAGAAAACAGAGTGAAACCTAAAAATTCAAACTGTTACTGGAAACGAACGCTTCAACATAGAAGAACAAAATTTGGGGAACCAAGTCGCCTTAATGTACTGATCATTACCTGAAAGTATCATCCAGTTTGGGTGAAAAAATATTTGCTGAGATTTCTGGAGATTCGTAATTTTGGGAAGCTTGGCAACCCCTTTCCATGAAAGTGTTTCTCGCCAGTCACTGCTTAGGGCTACATCAAGAGGAAAAAAAACATAGAGATAGAACGTGAAACTATTGTGTCAAGTTTCAAGAAGCTAGCACAAACCGTGTTAGACTTAGAGTTCCAAATACATCTATCAATATAGGAGAAAACAGAGTGAAACCTAAAAATTCAAACTGTTAGTGGAAACGAACGCTTCAACATAGAAGAACGAAATTTGGGGAACCAAGTCGCCTTAGTGTACTGATCATTACCTGAAAGTATCATCCAGTTTGGGTGAAAAAATATTTGCTGAGATTTCTGGAGATTCGTAATTTTTGGAAGCTTGGCAACCCCATTCATTGAAAGTGTTTCTCGCCAGTCACTGCTTAGGGCTACATCAAGAGGAAACAAAACATAGAGATAGAACGTGAAACTACATTATTGTGTCAAGTTTCAAGAAGCTAGCACAAACCGTGTTGGATTTAGAGTTCCAAATACATCTATCAATATAGGAGAAAACAGAGTGAAACCTAAAAATTCAAACTGTTACTGGAAACGAACGCTTCAACATAGAAGAACGAAATTTGGGGAACCAAGTCGCCTTAGTTTATTGATCATTACCTGAAAGTATCATCCAGATTGGGTGAAAAAATATTTCCTGAGATTTCTGGAGATTCGTAATTTTGGGAAGCTTGGCAACCCCTTTCCATGAAAGTGTTTCTCGCCAGTCACTGCTTAGGGCTACATCAAGAGGAAACAAAACATAGAGATAGAACGTGAAACTACTTCATTGTGTCAAGTTTCAAGATGCTAGCACAAACCGTGTTGGATTTAGAGTTCCAAATACATCTATCAATATAGGAGAAAACAGAGTGAAACATAAAAATTCAAACTGTTACTGGAAACGAACGCTTCAACATAGAAGAACGAAATTTGGGGAACCAAGTCGCCTTAGTGTACTGATCATTACCTGAAAGTATCATCCAGTTTGGGTGAAAAAATATTTGCTGAGATTTCTGGAGATTCGTAATTTTGGGAAGCTTGGCAACCCGTTTCCATGAAAGTGTTTCTCGCCAGTCACTGCTTAGGGCTACATCAAGAGGAAACAAAACATAGAGATAGAACGTGAAACTATTGTGTCAAGTTTCAAGAAGCTAGCACAAACCGTGTTGGATTTAGAGTTCCAAATACATCTATCAATATAGGAGAAAACAGAGTGAAACCTAAAAATTCAAACTGTCAGTGGAAACGAACGCTTCAACATAGAAGAACGAAATTTGGGGAACCAAGTCGCCTTAGTGTACTGATCATTACCTGAAAGTATCATCCAGTTTGGGTGAAAAAATATTTGCTGAGATTTCTGGAGATTCGTAATTTTTGGAAGCTTGGCAACCCCATTCATTGAAAGTGTTTCTCGCCAGTCACTGCTTAGGGCTACATCAAGAGGAAACAAAATATAGAGATAGAACGTGAAACTACATTATTGTGTCAAGTTTCAAGAAGCTAGCACAAACCGTGTTGGATTTAGAGTTCCAAATACATCTATCAATATAGGAGAAAACAGAGTGAAACCTAAAAATTCAAACTGTTACTGGAAACGAACGCTTCAACATAGAAGAACGAAATTTGGGGAACCAAGTCGCCTTAGTTTATTGATCATTACCTGAAAGTATCATCCAGATTGGGTGAAAAAATATTTGCTGAGATTTCTGGAGATTCGTAATTTTGGGAAGCTTGGCAACCCCTTTCCATGAAAGTGGTTCTCGCCAGTCACTGCTTAGGGCTACATCAAGAGGAAACAAAACATAGAGATAGAACGTGAAACTACTTTATTGTGTCAAGTTTCAAGAAGCTAGCACAAACCGTGTTGGATTTAGAGTTCCAAATACGTCTATCAATATAGGAGAAAACAGAGTGAACCCTAAAAATTCAAACTGTTACTGGAAACGAACGCTTCAACATAGAAGAACAAAATTTGGGGAACCAAGTCGCCTCAGTGTCCTGATCATTACCTGAAAGTATCATCCATTTTGGGTGAAAAAATATTTGCTGTGATTTCTGGAGATTCGTAATTTTGGGAAGCTTGGCAACCCCTTTCCATGAAAGTGTTTCTCGCCAGTCACTGCTTAGGGCTACATCAAGAGGAAACAAAACATAGAGATAGAACGTGAAACTACTTTATTGTGTCAAGTTTCAAGAAGCTAGCACAAACCGTGTTGGATTTAGAGTTCCAAATACATCTATCAATATAGGAGAAAACAGAGTGAAACCTAAAAATTCAAACTGTTACTGGAAACGAACGCTTCAACATAGAAGAACGAAATTTGGGGAACCAAGTCGCCTTAGTGTACTGATCATTACCTGAAAGTATCATCCAGTTTGGGTGAAAAAATATTTGCTGAGATTTCTGGAGATTCGTAATTTTTGGAAGCTTGGCAACCCCTTTCCATGAAAGTGTTTCTCGCCAGTCACTGCTTAGGGCTACATCAAGAGGAAACAAAACATAGAGATAGAACGTGAAACTACTTTTTTGTGTCAAGTTTCAAGAAGCTAGCACAAACCGTGTTGGATTTAGAGTTCCAAATACATCTATCAATATAGGAGAAAACAGAGTGAAACCTAAAAATTCAAACTGTTACTGGAAACGAACGCTTCAACATAGAAGAACGAAACTTGGGGAACCAAGTCGCCTTAGTTTATTGATCATTACCTGAAAGTATCATCCAGATTGGGTGAAAAAATATTTCCTGAGATTTCTGGAGATTCGTAATTTTGGGCAGCTTGGCAACCCCTTTCCATGAAAGTGTTTCTCGCCAGTCACTGCTTAGGGCTACATCAAGAGGAAACAAAACATAGAGATAGAACGTGAAACTACTTCATTGTGTCAAGTTTCAAGAAGCTAGCACAAACCGTGTTGGATTTAGAGTTCCAAATACATCTATCAATATAGGAGAAAACAGAGTGAAACATAAAAATTCAAACTGTTACTGGAAACGAACGCTTCAACATAGAAGAACGAAATTTGGGGAACCAAGTCGCCTTAGTGTACTGATCATTACCTGAAAGTATCATCCAGTTTGGGTGAAAAAATATTTGCTGAGATTTCTGGAGATTCGTAATTTTGGGAAGCTTGGCAACCCCTTTCCATGAAAGTGTTTCTCGCCAGTCACTGCTTAGGGCTACATCAAGAGGAAACAAAACATAGAGATAGAACGTGAAACTATTGTGTCAAGTTTCAAGAAGCTAGCACAAACCGTGTTGGATTTAGAGTTCCAAATACATCTATCAATATAGGAGAAAACAGAGTGAAACCTAAAAATTCAAACTGTCAGTGGAAACGAACGCTTCAACATAGAGAACGAAATTTGGGGAACCAAGTCGCCTTAGTGTACTGATCATTACCTGAAAGTATCATCCAGTTTGGGTGAAAAAATATTTGCTGAGATTTCTGGAGATTCGTAATTTTTGGAAGCTTGGCAACCCCATTCATTGAAAGTGTTTCTCGCCAGTCACTGCTTAGGGCTACATCAAGAGGAAACAAAATATAGAGATAGAACGTGAAACTACATTATTGTGTCAAGTTTCAAGAAGCTAGCACAAACCGTGTTGGATTTAGAGTTCCAAATACATCTATCAATATAGGAGAAAACAGAGTGAAACCTAAAAATTCAAACTGTTACTGGAAACGAACGCTTCAACATAGAAGAACGAAATTTGGGGAACCAAGTCGCCTTAGTTTATTGATCATTACCTGAAAGTATCATCCAGATTGGGTGAAAAAATATTTGCTGAGATTTCTGGAGATTCGTAATTTTGGGAAGCTTGGCAACCCCTTTCCATGAAAGTGTTTCTCGCCAGTCACTGCTTAGGGCTACATCAAGAGGAAACAAAACATAGAGATAGAACGTCAAACTACTTTATTGTGTCAAGTTTCAAGAAGCTAGCACAAACCGTGTTGGATTTAGAGTTCCAAATACGTCTATCAATATAGGAGAAAACAGAGTGAACCCTAAAAATTCAAACTGTTACTGGAAACGAACGCTTCAACATAGAAGAACAAAATTTGGGGAACCAAGTCGCCTCAGTGTACTGATCATTACCTGAAAGTATCATCCATTTTGGGTGAAAAAATATTTGCTGTGATTTCTGGAGATTCGTAATTTTGGGAAGCTTGGCAACCCCTTTCCATGAAAGTGTTTCTCGCCAGTCACTGCTTAGGGCTACATCAAGAGGAAACAAAACATAGAGATAGAACGTGAAACTACTTTATTGTGTCAAGTTTCAAGAAGCTAGCACAAACCGTGTTGGATTTAGAGTTCCAAATACATCTATCAATATAGGAGAAAACAGAGTGAAACCTAAAAATTCAAACTGTTACTGGAAACGAACGCTTCAACATAGAAGAACGAAATTTGGGGAACCAAGTCGCCTTAGTGTACTGATCATTACCTGAAAGTATCATCCAGTTTGGGTGAAAAAATATTTGCTGAGATTTCTGGAGATTCGTAATTTTTGGAAGCTTGGCAACCCCTTTCCATGAAAGTGTTTCTCGCCAGTCACTGCTTAGGGCTACATCAAGAGGAAACAAAACATAGAGATAGAACGTGAAACTACTTTTTTGTGTCAAGTTTCAAGAAGCTAGCACAAACCGTGTTGGATTTAGTGTTCCAAATACATCTATCAATATAGGAGAAAACAGAGTGAAACCTAAAAATTCAAACTGTTAGTGGAAACGAACGCTTCAATATAGAGAACGAAATTTGGGGAACCAAGTCTCCTTAGTTTACTGATCATTACCTGAAAGTATCATCCAGTTTGGGTGAAAAAATATTTGCTGAGATTTCTGGAGATTCGTAATTTTGGGAAGCTTGGCAACCCCTTTCCATGAAAGTGTTTCTCGCCAGTCACTGCTTAGGGCTACATCCAGAGGAAACAAAACATAGAGATAGAACGTGAAGCTACTTTATTGTGTCAAGTTTCAAGAAGCTAGCACAAACCGTGTTGGATTTAGTGTTCCAAATACATCTATCAATATAGGAGAAAACAGAGTGAAACCTAAAAATTCAAACTGTTAGTGGAAACGAACGCTTCAACATAGAAGAACGAAATTTGGGGAACCAAGTCTCCTTAGTTTACTGATCATTACCTGAAAGTATCATCCAGTTTGGGTGAAAAAATATTTGCTGAGATTTCTGGAGATTCGTAATTTTGGGAAGCTTGGCAACCCCTTTCCATGAAAGTGTTTCTCGCCAGTCACTGCTTAGGGCTACATCAAGACGAAACAAAACATAGAGATAGAACGTGAAACTACTTTTTTGTGTCAAGTTTCAAGAAGCTAGCACAAACCGTGTTGGATTTAGAGTTCCAAATACATCTATCAATATAGGAGAAAACAGAGTGAAACCTAAAAATTCAAACTGTTAGTGGAAACGAACGCTTGAACATAGAGAACGAAATTTGGGGAACCAAGTCTCCTTAGTTTACTGATCATTACCTGAAAGTATCATCCAGTTTGGGTGAAAAAATATTTGCTGAGATTTCTGGAGATTCGTAATTTTGGGAAGCTTGGCAACCCCTTTCCATGAAAGTGTTTCTCGCCAGTCACTGCTTAGGGCTACATCCAGAGGAAACAAAACATAGAGATAGAACGTGAAGCTACTTTATTGTGTCAAGTTTCAGGAAGCTAGCACAAACCGTGTTGGATTTAGAGTTCCAAATACATCTATCAATATAGGAGAAAACAGAGTGAAACCTAAAAATTCAAACTGTTACTGGAAACGAACGCTTCAACATAGAAGAACGAAATTTGGGGAACCAAGTCGCCTTAGTGTACTGATCATTACCTGAAAGTATCATCCAGTTTGGGTGAAAAAATATTTGCTGAGATTTCTGGAGATTCGTAATTTTGGGAAGCTTGGCAGCGCCTTTCCATGAAAGTGTTTCTCGCCAGTCACTGCTTAGGGCTACATCAAGAGGAAACAAAACATAGAGATAGAACGTGAAACTATTGTGTCAAGTTTCAAGAAGCTAGCACAAACCGTGTTGGATTTAGAGTTCCAAATACATCTATCAATATAGGAGAAAACAGAGTGAAACCTAAAAATTCAAACTGTTAGTGGAAACGAACGCTTCAACATAGAAGAACGAAATTTGGGGAACCAAGTCGCCTTAGTGTACTGATCATTACCTGAAAGTATCATCCAGTTTGGGTGAAAAAATATTTGCTGAGATTTCTGGAGATTCGTAATTTTTGGAAGCTTGGCAACCCCATTCATTGAAAGTGTTTCTCGCCAGTCACTGCTTAGGGCTACATCAAGAGGAAACAAAACATAGAGATAGAACGTGAAACTACATTATTGTGTCAAGTTTCAAGAAGCTAGCACAAACCGTGTTGGATTTAGAGTTCCAAATACATCTATCAATATAGGAGAAAACAGAGTGAAACCTAAAAATTCAAACTGTTACTGGAAACGAACGCTTCAACATAGAAGAACGAAATTTGGGGAACCAAGTCGCCTTAGTTTATTGATCATTACCTGAAAGTATCATCCAGATTGGGTGAAAAAATATTTGCTGAGATTTCTGGAGATTCGTAATTTTGGGAAGCTTGGCAACCCCTTTCCATGAAAGTGTTTCTCGCCAGTCACTGCTTAGGGCTACATCAAGAGGAAACAAAACATAGAGATAGAACGTGAAACTACTTCATTTTGTCAAGTTTCAAGAAGCTAGCACAAACCGTGTTGGATTTAGAGTTCCAAATACATCTATCAATATAGGAGAAAACAGAGTGAAACCTAAAAATTCAAACTGTTACTGGAAACGAACGCTTCAACATAGAAGAACGAAATTTGGGGAACCAAGTCGCCTTAGGGTACTGATCATTACCTGAAAGTATCATCCAGTTTGGGTGAAAAAATATTTGCTGAGATTTCTGGAGATTCGTAATTTTGGGAAGCTTGGCAACCCCTTTCCATGAAAGTGTTTCTCGCCAGTCACTGCTTAGGGCTACATCAAGAGGAAACAAAACATAGATATAGAACGAGAAACTACTTTTTTTGTGTCAAGTTTCTAGAAGCTAGCACAAACCGTGTTGGATTTAGAGTTCCAAATACATCTATCAATATAGGAGAAAACAGAGTGAAACCTAAAAATTCAAACTGTTACTGGAAACGAACGCTACAACATAGAAGAACGAAATTTGGGGAACCAAGTCGCCTTAGGGTACTGATCATTACCTGAAAGTATCATCCAGTTTGGGTGAAAAAATATTTGCTGAGATTTCTGGAGATTCGTAATTTTGGGAAGCTTGGCAACCCCTTTCCATGAAAGTGTTTCTCGCCAGTCACTGCTTAGGGCTACATCAAGAGGAAACAAAACATAGAGATAGAACGTGAAACTACTACATTGTGTCAAGTTTCAAGAAGCTAGCACAAACCGTGTTGGATTTAGAGTTCCAAATACATCTATCAATATAGGAGAAAACAGAGTGAAACCTAAAAATTCAAACTGTTACTGGAAACGAACGCTTCAACATAGAAGAACGAAATTTGGGGAACCAAGTCGCCTTAGTGTACTGATCATTACCTGAAAGTATCATCCAGTTTGGGTGAAAAACTATTTGCTGAGATTTCTGGAGATTCGTAATTTTGGGAAGCTTGGCAACCCCTTTCCATGAAAGTGTTTCTCGCCCGTCACTGCTTAGGGCTACAACAAGAGGAAACAAAACATAGAGATAGAACGTGAAACTACATTATTGTGTCAAGTTTCAAGAAGCTAGCACAAACCGTGTTGGATTTAGAGTTCCAAATACATCTATCAATATAGGAGAAAACAGAGGGAAACCTAAAAATTCAAACTGTTACTGGAAACGAACGCTTCAACATAGAAGAACGAAATTTGTGGAACCAAGTCGCCTTAGTGTACTGATCATTACCTGAAAGTATCATCCAGTTTGGGTGAAAAAATATTTGCTGAGATTTCTGGAGATTCGTAATTTTGGGAAGCTTGGCAACCCCTTTCCATGAAAGTGTTTCTCGCCAGTCACTGCTTAGGGCTACATCAAGAGGAAACAAAACATAGAGATAGAACGTGAAACTACTTTATTGTGTCAAGTTTCAAGAAGCTAGCACAAACCGTGTTGGATTTAGGGTTCCAAATACATCTATCAATATAGGAGAAAACAGAGTGAAACCTAAAAATTCAAACTGTTACTGGAAACGAACGCTTCAACATAGAAGAACGAAATTTGGGGAACCAAGTCGCCTTAGGGTACTGATCATTACCTGAAAGTATCATCCAGTTTGGGTGAAAAAATATTTGCTGAGATTTCTGGAGATTCGTAATTTTGGGAAGCTTGGCAACCCCTTTCCATGAAAGTGTTTCTCGCCAGTCACTGCTTAGGGCTACATCAAGAGGAAACAAAACATAGAGATAGAACGTGAAACTACTTTATTGTGTCAAGTTTCAAGAAGCTAGCACAAACCGTGTTGGATTTAGAGTTCCAAATACATCTATCAATATAGGAGAAAACAGAGTGAAACCTAAAAATTCAAACTGTTACTGGAAACGAACGCTTCAACATAGAAGAACGAAATTTGGGGAACCAAGTCGCCTTAGTGTACTTATCATTACCTGAAAGTATCATCCAGTTTGGGTGAAAAAATATTTGCTGAGATTTCTGGAGATTCGTAATTTTGGGAAGCTTGGCAACCCCTTTCCATGAAAGTGTTTCTCGCCAGTCACTGCTTAGGGCTACATCAAGAGGAAACAAAACATAGAGATAGAACGTGAAACTACTTTTTTGTGTCAAGTTTCAAGAAGCTAGCACAAACCGTGTTGGATTTAGAGTTCCAAATACATCTATCAATATAGGAGAAAACAGAGTGAAACCTAAAAATTCAAACTGTTAGTGGAAACGAACGCTTCAACATAGAGAACGAAATTTGGGGAACCAAGTCTCCTTAGTTTACTGATCATTACCTGAAAGTATCATCCAGTTTGGGTGAAAAAATATTTGCTGAGATTTCTGGAGATTCGTAATTTTGGGAAGCTTGGCAACCCCTTTCCATGAAAGTGTTTCTCGCCAGTCACTGCTTAGGGCTACATCAAGAGGAAACAAAACATAGACATAGAACGTGAAACTACATTATTGTGTCATGTTTCAAGAAGCTAGCAGAAACCGTGTTGGATTTAGAGTTCCAAATACATCTATCAATATAGGAGAAAACAGAATGAAACCTAAAAATTCAAACTGTTACTGGAAACGAACGCTTCAACATAGAAGAACGAAATTTGGGGAATCAAGTCGCCTTAGTGTACTGATCATTACCTGAAAGTATCATCCAGTTTGGGTGAAAAAATATTTGCTGAGATTTCTGGAGATTCGTAATTTTGGGAAGCTTGGCAACAAATTTCCATGAAAGTGTTTCTCGCCAGTCACTGCTTAGGGATACATCAAGATGAAACAAAACGTAGAGATAGAACGTGAAACTACTTTATTGTGTCAAGTTTCAAGAAGCTAGCACAAACCGTGTTGGATTTAGAGATCCAAATACATCTATCAATATAGGAGAAAACAGAGTGAAACCTAAAAATTCAAACTGTTACTGGAAACGAACGCTTCAACATAGAAGAACAAAATTTGGGGAACCAAGTCGCCTTAGTTTATTGATCATTACCTGAAAGTATCATCCAGATTGGGTGTAAAAATATTTGCTGAGATTTCTGGAGATTCGTAATTTTGGGATGCTTGGCAACCCCTTTCCATGAAAGTGTTTCTCACCAGTCACTGCTTAGGGATACATCAAGACGAAACAAAACGTAGAGATAGAACGTGAAACTACTTTATTGTGTCAAGTTTCAAGAAGCTAGCACAAACCGTGTTGGATTTAGAGTTCCAAATACATCTATCAATATAGGAGAAAACAGAGTGAAACCTAAAAATTCAAACTGTTACTGGAAACGAACGCTTCAACATAGAAGAACGAAATTTGGGGAACCAAGTCGCCTTAGTGTACTGATCATTACCTGAAAGTATCATCCAGTTTGGGTGAAAAAATATTTGCTGAGATTTCTGGAGATTCGTAATTTTGGGAAGCTTGGCAACCCCTTTCCATGAAAGTGTTTCTCGCCAGTCACTGCTTAGGGATTCATCAAGAGGAAACAAAACATAGATATAGAACGAGAAACTACTTTTTTGTGTCAAGTTTCTAGAAGCTAGCACAAACCGTGTTGGATTTAGAGTTCCAAATACATCTATCAATATAGGAGAAAACAGAGTGAAACCTAAAAATTCAAACTGTTACTGGAAACGAACGCTTCAACATAGAAGAACGAAATTTGGGGAACCAAGTCGCCTTAGTGTACTGATCATTACCTGAAAGTATCATCCATTTTGGGTGAAAAAATATTTGCTGTGATTTCTGGAGATTCGTAATTTTGGGAAGCTTGGCAACCCCTTTCCATGAAAGTGTTTCTCGCCAGTCACTGCTTAGAGCTACATCAAGAGGAAACAAAACATAGAGATAGAACGTGAAACTACTTTATTGTGTCAAGTTTCAAGAAGCTAGCACAAACCGTGTTGGATTTAGAGTTCCAAATACATCTATCAATATAGGAGAAAACAGAGTGAAACCTAAAAATTCAAACTGTTACTGGAAACGAACGCTTCAACATAGAAGAAGGAAATTTGGGGAACCAAGTCGCCTTAGGGTACTGATCATTACCTGAAAGTATCATCCAGTTTGGGTGAAAAAATATTTGCTGAGATTTCTGGAGATTCGTAATTTTGGGAAGCTTGGCAACCCCTTTCCATGAAAGTGTTTCTCGCCAGTCACTGCTTAGGGCTACATCAAGAGGAAACAAAACATAGAGATAGAACGTGAAACTACTTCATTGTGTCAAGTTTCAAGAAGCTAGCACAAACCGTGTTGGATTTAGAGTTCCAAATACATCTATCAATATAGGAGAAAACAGAGTGAAACCTAAAAATTCAAACTGTTACTGGAAACGAACGCTTCAACATAGAAGAACGAAATTTGGGGAACCAAGTCGCCTTAGTGTACTGATCATTACCTGAAAGTATCATCCAGTTTGGGTGAAAAAATATTTGCTGAGATTTCTGGAGATTCGTAATTTTGGGAAGCTTGGCAACCCCTTTCCATGAAAGTGTTTCTCGCCAGTCACTGCTTAGGGCTACATCAAGAGGAAACAAAACATAGAGATAGAACGTGAAACTACTTCATTGTGTCAAGTTTCAAGAAGCTAGCACAAACCGTGTTGGATTTAGAGTTCCAAATACATCTATCAATATAGGAGAAAACAGAGTGAAACCTAAAAATTCAAACTGTCAGTGGAAACGAACGCTTCAACATAGAAGAACGAAATTTGGGGAACCAAGTCGCCTTAGTGTACTGATCATTACCTGAATGTATCATCCAATTTGGGTGAAAAAATATTTGCTGAGATTTCTGGAGATTCGTAATTTTTGGAAGCTTGGCAACCCCATTCATTGAAAGTGTTTCTCGCCAGTCACTGCTTAGGGCTACATCAAGAGGAAACAAAACATAGAGATAGAACGTGAAACTACATTATTGTGTCAAGTTTCAAGAAGCTAGCACAAACCGTGTTGGATTTAGAGTTCCAAATACATCTATCAATATAGGAGAAAACAGAGTGAAACCTAAAAATTCAAACTGTTAGTGGAAACGAACGCTTCAACATAGAGAACGAAATTTGGGGAACCAAGTCTCCTTAGTTTACTGATCATTACCTGAAAGTATCATCCAGTTTGGGTGAAAAAATATTTGCTGAGATTTCTGGAGATTCGTAATTTTGGGAAGCTTGGCAACCCCTTTCCATGAAAGTGTTTCTCGCCAGTCACTGCTTAGGGCTACATCAAGAGGAAACAAAACATAGAGATAGAACGTGAAACTACATTATTGTGTCAAGTTTCAAGAAGCTAGCAGAAACCGTGTTGGATTTAGAGTTCCAAATACATCTATCAATATAGGAGAAAACAGAATGAAACCTAAAAATTCAAACTGTTACTGGAAACGAACGCTTCAACATAGAAGAACGAAATTTGGGGAATCAAGTCGCCTTAGTGTACTGATCATTACCTGAAAGTATCATCCAGTTTGGGTGAAAAAATATTTGCTGAGATTTCTGGAGATTCGTAATTTTGGGAAGCTTGGCAACCCCTTTCCATGAAAGTGTTTCTCGCCAGTCACTGCTTAGGGATACATCAAGACGAAACAAAACGTAGAGATAGAACGTGAAACTACTTTATTGTGTCAAGTTTCAAGAAGCTAGGACAAACCGTGTTGGATTTAGAGTTCCAAATACATCTATCAATATAGGAGAAAACAGAGTGAAACCTAAAAATTCAAACTGTTACTGGAAACGAACGCTTCAACATAGAAGAACGAAATTTGGGGAACCAAGTCGCCTTAGTGTACTGATCATTACCTGAAAGTATCATCCAGTTTGGGTGAAAAAATATTTGCTGAGATTTCTGGAGATTCGTAATTTTGGGAAGCTTGGCAACCCCTTTCCATGAAAGTGTTTCTCGCCAGTCACTGCTTAGGGATTCATCAAGAGGAAACAAAACATAGATATAGAACGAGAAACTACTTTTTTGTGTCAAGTTTCTAGAAGCTAGCACAAACCGTGTTGGATTTAGAGTTCCAAATACATCTATCAATATAGGAGAAAACAGAGTGAAACCTAAAAATTCAAACTGTTACTGGAAACGAACGCTTCAACATAGAAGAACGAAATTTGGGGAACCAAGTCGCCTTAGTGTACTGATCATTACCTGAAAGTATCATCCATTTTGGGTGAAAAAATATTTGCTGTGATTTCTGGAGATTCGTAATTTTGGGAAGCTTGGCAACCCCTTTCCATGAAAGTGTTTCTCGCCAGTCACTGCTTAGAGCTACATCAAGAGGAAACAAAACATAGAGATAGAACGTGAAACTACTTTATTGTGTCAAGTTTCAAGAAGCTAGCACAATCCGTGTTGGATTTAGAGTTCCAAATACATCTATCAATATAGGAGAAAACAGAGTGAAACCTAAAAATTCAAACTGTTACTGGAAACGAACGCTTCAACATAGAAGAAGGAAATTTGGGGAACCAAGTCGCCTTAGGGTACTGATCATTACCTGAAAGTATCATCCAGTTTGGGTGAAAAAATATTTGCTGAGATTTCTGGAGATTCGTAATTTTGGGAAGCTTGGCAACCCCTTTCCATGAAAGTGTTTCTCGCCAGTCACTGCTTAGGGCTACATCAAGAGGAAACAAAACATAGTGATAGAACGTGAAACTACTTCATTGTGTCAAGTTTCAAGAAGCTAGCACAAACCGTGTTGGATTTAGAGTTCCAAATACATCTATCAATATAGGAGAAAACAGAGTGAAACCTAAAAATTCAAACTGTTACTGGAAACGAACGCTTCAACATAGAAGAACGAAATTTGGGGAACCAAGTCGCCTTAGTGTACTGATCATTACCTGAAAGTATCATCCAGTTTGGGTGAAAAAATATTTGCTGAGATTTCTGGAGATTCGTAATTTTGGGAAGCTTGGCAACCCCTTTCCATGAAAGTGTTTCTCGCCAGTCACTGCTTAGGGCTACATCAAGAGGAAACAAAACATAGAGATAGAACGTGAAACTACTTTTTTGTGTCAAGTTTCAAGAAGCTAGCACAAACCGTGTTGGATTTAGAGTTCCAAATACATCTATCAATATAGGAGAAAACAGAGTGAAACCTAAAAATTCAAACTGTCAGTGGAAACGAACGCTTCAACATAGAAGAACGAAATTTGGGGAACCAAGTCGCCTTAGTGTACTGATCATTACCTGAAAGTATCATCCAGTTTGGGTGAAAAAATATTTGCTGAGATTTCTGGAGATTCGTAATTTTTGGAAGCTTGGCAACCCCATTCATTGAAAGTGTTTCTCGCCAGTCACTGCTTAGGGCTACATCAAGAGGAAACAAAACATAGAGATAGAACGTGAAACTACATTATTGTGTCAAGTTTCAAGAAGCTAGCACAAACCGTGTTGGATTTAGAGTTCCAAATACATCTATCAATATAGGAGAAAACAGAGTGAAACCTAAAAATTCAAACTGTTACTGGAAACGAACGCTTCAACATAGAAGAACGAAATTTGGGGAACCAAGTCGCCTCAGTGTACTGATCATTACCTGAAAGTATCATCCAGTTTGGGTGAAAAAATATTTGCTGAGATTTCTGGAGATTCGTAATTTTTGGAAGCTTGGCAACCCCTTTCCATGAAAGTGTTTCTCGCCAGTCACTGCTTAGGGCTACATCAAGAGGAAACAAAACATAGAGATAGAACGTGAAACTACTTTTTTGTGTCAAGTTTCAAGAAGCTAGCACAAACCGTGTTGGATTTAGTGTTCCAAATATATCTATCAATATAGGAGAAAACAGAGTGAAACCTAAAAATTCAAACTGTTAGTGGAAACGAACGCTTCAATATAGAGAACGAAATTTGGGGAACCAAGTCTCCTTAGTTTACTGATCATTACCTGAAAGTATCATCCAGTTTGGGTGAAAAAATATTTGCTGAGATTTCTGGAGATTCGTAATTTTGGGAAGCTTGGCAACCCCTTTCCATGAAAGTGTTTCTCGCCAGTCACTGCTTAGGGCTACATCCAGAGGAAACAAAACATAGAGATAGAACGTGAAGCTACTTTATTGTGTCAAGTTTCAAGAAGCTAGCACAAACCGTGTTGGATTTAGAGTTCCAAATACATCTATCAATATAGGAGAAAACAGAGTGAAACCTAAAAATTCAAACTGTTACTGGAAACGAACGCTTCAACATAGAAGAACGAAATTTGGGGAACCAAGTTGCCTTAGTGTACTGATCATTACCTGAAAGTATCATCCAGTTTGGGTGAAAAAATATTTGCTGAGATTTCTGGAGATTCGTAATTTTGGGAAGCTTGGCAACCCCTTTCCATGAAAGTGTTTCTCGCCAGTCACTGCTTAGGGCTACATCAAGAGGAAACAAAACATAGAGATAGAACGTGAAACTACTTTTTTGTGTCAAGTTTCAAGAAGCTAGCACAAACCGTGTTGGATTTAGAGTTCCAAATACATCTATCAATATAGGAGAAAACAGAGTGAAACCTAAAAATTCAAACTGTTAGTGGAAACGAACGCTTCAACATAGAGAACGAAATTTGGGGAACCAAGTCTCCTTAGTTTACTGATCATTACCTGAAAGTATCATCCAGTTTGGGTGAAAAAATATTTGCTGAGATTTCTGGAGATTCGTAATTTTGGGAAGCTTGGCAACCCCTTTCCATGAAAGTGTTTCTCGCCAGTCACTGCTTAGGGCTACATCAAGAGGAAACAAAACATAGAGATAGAACGTGAAACTACTTCATTGTGTCAAGTTTCAAGAAGCTAGCACAAACCGTGTTGGATTTAGAGTTCCAAATACATCTATCAATATAGGAGAAAACAGAGTGAAACCTAAAAATTCAAACTGTTACTGGAAACGAACGCTTCAACATAGAAGAACGAAATTTGGGGACCCAAGTCGCCTTAGGGTACTGATCATTACCTGAAAGTATCATCCAGTTTGGGTGAAAAAATATTTGCTGAGATTTCTGGAGATTCGTAATTTTTGGAAGCTTGGCAACCCCTTTCCATGAAAGTGTTTCTCGCCAGTCACTGCTTAGGGCTACATCAAGACGAAACAAAACAGAGATAGAACGTGAAACTACTTCATTGTGTCAAGTTTCAAGAAGCTAGCACAAACCGTGTTGGATTTAGAGTTCCAAATACATCTATCAATATAGGAGAAAACAGAGTGAAACCTAAAAATTCAAACTGTTACTGGAAACGAACGCTTCAACATAGAAGAACGAAATTTGGGGAACCAAGTCGCCTTAGTGTACTGATCATTACCTGAAAGTATCATCCAGTTTGGGTGAAAAAATATTTGCTGAGATTTCTGGAGATTCGTATTTTTTGGAAGCTTGGCAACCCCTTTCCATGAAAGTGTTTCTCGCCAGTCACTGCTTAGGGCTACATCAAGACGAAACAAAACAGAGATAGAACGTGAAACTACTTCATTGTGTCAAGTTTCAAGAAGCTAGCACAAACCGTGTTGGATTTAGAGTTCCAAATACATCTATCAATATAGGAGAAAACAGAGTGAAACCTAAAAATTCAAACTGTTACTGGAAACGAACGCTTCAACATAGAAGAACGAAATTTGGGGAACCAAGTCGCCTTAGTGTACTGATCATTACCTGAAAGTATCATCCAGTTTGGGTGAAAAAATATTTGCTGAGATTTCTGGAGATTCGTAATTTTGGGAAGCTTGGCAACCCCTTTCCATGAAAGTGTTTCTCGCCAGTCACTGCTTAGGGCTACATCAAGAGGAAACAAAACATAGAGATAGAACGTGAAACTACTTTTTTGTGTCAAGTTTCAAGAAGCTAGCACAAACCGTGTTGGATTTAGAGTTCCAAATACATCTATCAATATAGGAGAAAACAGAGTGAAACCTAAAAATTCAAACTGTCAGTGGAAACGAACGCTTCAACATAGAAGAACGAAATTTGGGGAACCAAGTCGCCTTAGTGTACTGATCATTACCTGAAAGTATCATCCAGTTTGGGTGAAAAAATATTTGCTGAGATTTCTGGAGATTCGTAATTTTTGGAAGCTTGGCAACCCCATTCATTGAAAGTGTTTCTCGCCAGTCACTGCTTAGGGCTACATCAAGAGGAAACAAAACATAGAGATAGAACGTGAAACTACATTATTGTGTCAAGTTTCAAGAAGCTAGCACAAACCGTGTTGGATTTAGAGTTCCAAATACATCTATCAATATAGGAGAAAACAGAGTGAAACCTAAAAATTCAAACTGTTACTGGAAACGAACGCTTCAACATAGAAGAACGAAATTTGGGGAACCAAGTCGCCTTAGTTTATTGATCATTACCTGAAAGTATCATCCAGATTGGGTGAAAAAATATTTGCTGAGATTTCTGGAGATTCGTAATTTTGGGAAGCTTGGCAACCCCTTTCCATGAAAGTGTTTCTCGCCAGTCACTGCTTAGGGCTACATCAAGAGGAAACAAAACATAGAGATAGAACGTGAAACTACTTTATTGTGTCAAGTTTCAAGAAGCTAGCACAAACCGTGTTGGATTTAGAGTTCCAAATACGTCTATCAATATAGGAGAAAACAGAGTGAACCCTAAAAATTCAAACTGTTACTAAAAACGAACGCTTCAACATAAAAGAACAAAATTTGGGGAACCAAGTCGCCTCAGTGTACTGATCATTACCTGAAAGTATCATCCAGTTTGGGTGAAAAAATATTTGCTGAGATTTCTGGAGATTCGTAATTTTTGGAAGCTTGGCAACCCCTTTCCATGAAAGTGTTTCTCACCAGTCACTGCTTAGGGCTACATCAAGAGGAAACAAAACATAGAGATAGAACGTGAAACTACTTTTTTGTGTCAAGTTTCAAGAAGCTAGCACAAACCGTGTTGGATTTAGTGTTCCAAATATATCTATCAATATAGGAGAAAACAGAGTGAAACCTAAAAATTCAAACTGTTAGTGGAAACGAACGCTTCAATATAGAGAACGAAATTTGGGGAACCAAGTCTCCTTAGTTTACTGATCATTACCTGAAAGTATCATCCAGTTTGGGTGAAAAAATATTTGCTGAGATTTCTGGAGATTCGTAATTTTGGGAAGCTTGGCAACCCCTTTCCATGAAAGTGTTTCTCGCCAGTCACTGCTTAGGGCTACATCCAGAGGAAACAAAACATAGAGATAGAACGTGAAGCTACTTTATTGTGTCAAGTTTCAAGAAGCTAGCACAAACCGTGTTGGATTTAGAGTTCCAAATACATCTATCAATATAGGAGAAAACAGAGTGAAACCTAAAAATTCAAACTGTTACTGGAAACGAACGCTTCAACATAGAAGAACGAAATTTGGGGAACCAAGTTGCCTTAGTGTACTGATCATTACCTGAAAGTATCATCCAGTTTGGGTGAAAAAATATTTGCTGAGATTTCTGGAGATTCGTAATTTTGGGAAGCTTGGCAACCCCTTTCCATGAAAGTGTTTCTCGCCAGTCACTGCTTAGGGCTACATCAAGAGGAAACAAAACATAGAGATAGAACGTGAAACTACTTTTTTGTGTCAAGTTTCAAGAAGCTAGCACAAACCGTGTTGGATTTAGAGTTCCAAATACATCTATCAATATAGGAGAAAACAGAGTGAAACCTAAAAATTCAAACTGTTAGTGGAAACGAACGCTTCAACATAGAGAACGAAATTTGGGGAACCAAGTCTCCTTAGTTTACTGATCATTACCTGAAAGTATCATCCAGTTTGGGTGAAAAAATATTTGCTGAGATTTCTGGAGATTCGTAATTTTGGGAAGCTTGGCAACCCCTTTCCATGAAAGTGTTTCTCGCCAGTCACTGCTTAGGGCTACATCAAGAGGAAACAAAACATAGAGATAGAACGTGAAACTACTTCATTGTGTCAAGTTTCAAGAAGCTAGCACAAACCGTGTTGGATTTAGAGTTCCAAATACATCTATCAATATAGGAGAAAACAGAGTGAAACCTAAAAATTCAAACTGTTACTGGAAACGAACGCTTCAACATAGAAGAACGAAATTTGGGGACCCAAGTCGCCTTAGGGTACTGATCATTACCTGAAAGTATCATCCAGTTTGGGTGAAAAAATATTTGCTGAGATTTCTGGAGATTCGTAATTTTTGGAAGCTTGGCAACCCCTTTCCATGAAAGTGTTTCTCGCCAGTCACTGCTTAGGGCTACATCAAGACGAAACAAAACAGAGATAGAACGTGAAACTACTTCATTGTGTCAAGTTTCAAGAAGCTAGCACAAACCGTGTTGGATTTAGAGTTCCAAATACATCTATCAATATAGGAGAAAACAGAGTGAAACCTAAAAATTCAAACTGTTACTGGAAACGAACGCTTCAACATAGAAGAACGAAATTTGGGGAACCAAGTCGCCTTAGGGTACTGATCATTACCTGAAAGTATCATCCAGTTTGGGTGAAAAAATATTTGCTGAGATTTCTGGAGATTCGTATTTTTTGGAAGCTTGGCAACCCCTTTCCATGAAAGTGTTTCTCGCCAGTCACTGCTTAGGGCTACATCAAGACGAAACAAAACAGAGATAGAACGTGAAACTACTTCATTGTGTCAAGTTTCAAGAAGCTAGCACAAACCGTGTTGGATTTAGAGTTCCAAATACATCTATCAATATAGGAGAAAACAGAGTGAAACCTAAAAATTCAAACTGTTACTGGAAACGAACGCTTCAACATAGAAGAACGAAATTTGGGGAACCAAGTCGCCTTAGTTTATTGATTATTACCTGAAAGTATCATCCAGTTTGGGTGAAAAAATATTTGCTGAGATTTCTGGAGATTCGTAATTTTGGGAAGCTTGGCAACCCCTTTCCATGAAAGTGTTTCTCGCCAGTCACTGCTTACGGCTACATCAAGAGGAAACAAAACATAGAGATAGAACGTGAAACTACTTTATTGTGTCAAGTTTCAAGAAGCTAGCACAAACCGTGTTGGATTTAGAGTTCCAAATACATCTATCAATATAGGAGAAAACAGAGTGAAACCTAAAAATTCAAACTGTTACTGGAAACGAACGCTTCAACATAGAAGAACGAAATTTGGGGAACCAAGTCGCCTTACGGTACTGATCATTACCTGAAAGTATCATCCAGTTTGGGTGAAAAAATATTTGCTGAGATTTCTGGAGATTCGTAATTTTGGGAAGCTTGGCAACCCCTTTCCATGAAAGTGTTTCTCGCCAGTCACTGCTTAGGGCTACATCAAGAGGAAACAAAACATAGAGATAGAACGTGAAACTACTTTTTTGTGTCAAGTTTCAAGAAGCTAGCACAAACCGTGTTGGATTTAGAGTTCCAAATACATCTATCAATATAGGAGAAAACAGAGTGAAACCTAAAAATTCAAACTGTTAGTGGAAACGAACGCTTCAACATAGAGAACGAAATTTGGGGAACCAAGTCTCCTTAGTTTACTGATCATTACCTGAAAGTATCATCCAGTTTGGGTGAAAAAATATTTGCTGAGATTTCTGGAGATTCGTAATTTTGGGAAGCTTGGCAACCCCTTTCCATGAAAGTGTTTCTCGCCAGTCACTGCTTAGGGCTACATCAAGAGGAAACGAAACATAGAGATAGAACGTGAAACTACATTATTGTGTCAAGTTTCAAGAAGCTAGCAGAAACCGTGTTGGATTTAGAGTTCCAAATACATCCATCAATATAGGAGAAAACAGAATGAAACCTAAAAATTCAAACTGTTACTGGAAACGAACGCTTCAACATAGAAGAACGAAATTTGGGGAACCAAGTCGCCTTAGTGTACTGATCATTACCTGAAAGTATCATCCATTTTGGGTGAAAAAATATTTGCTGTGATTTCTGGAGATTCGTAATTTTGGGAAGCTTGGCAACCCCTTTCCATGAAAGTGTTTCTCGCCAGTCACTGCTTAGAGCTACATCAAGAGGAAACAAAACATAGAGATAGAACGTGAAACTACTTTATTGTGTCAAGTTTCAAGAAGCTAGCACAAACCGTGTTGGATTTAGAGTTCCAAATACATCTATCAATATAGGAGAAAACAGAGTGAAACCTAAAAATTCAAACTGTTACTGGAAACGAACGCTTCACATAGAAGAACGAAATTTGGGGAACCAAGTCGCCTTAGTTTATTGATTATTACCTGAAAGTATCATCCAGTTTGGGTGGAAAAATATTTGCTGAGATTTCTGGAGATTCGTAATTTTGGGAAGCTTGGCAACCCCTTTCCATGAAAGTGTTTCTCGCCAGTCACTGCTTAGGGCTACATCAAGAGGAAACAAAACATAGAGATAGAACGTGAAACTACTTTATTGTGTCAAGTTTCAAGAAGCTAGCACAAACCGTGTTGGATTTAGAGTTCCAAATACATCTATCAATATAGGAGAAAACAGAGTGAAACCTAAAAATTCAAACTGTTAGTGGAAACGAACGCTTCAACATAGAGAACGAAATTTGGGGAACCAAGTCTCCTTAGTTTACTGATCATTACCTGAAAGTATCATCCAGTTTGGGTGAAAAAATATTTGCTGAGATTTCTGGATATTCGTAATTTTGGGAAGCTTGGCAACCCCTTTCCATGAAAGTGTTTCTCGCCAGTCACTGCTTAGGGCTACATCAAGAGGAAACAAAACATAGAGATAGAACGTGAAACTACTTCATTGTGTCAAGTTTCAAGAAGCTAGCACAAACCGTGTTGGATTTAGAGTTCCAAATACATCTATCAATATAGGAGAAAACAGAGTGAAACCTAAAAATTCAAACTGTTACTGGAAACGAACGCTTCAACATAGAAGAACGAAATTTGGGGAACCAAGTCGCCTTAGGGTACTGATCATTACCTGAAAGTATCATCCAGTTTGTGTGAAAAAATATTTGCTGAGATTTCTGGAGATTCGTAATTTTTGGAAGCTTGGCAACCCCTTTCCATGAAAGTGTTTCTCGCCAGTCACTGCTTAGGGCTACATCAAGACGAAACAAAACAGAGATAGAACGTGAAACTACTTCATTGTGTCAAGTTTCAAGAAGCTAGCACAAACCGTGTTGGATTTAGAGTTCCAAATACATCTATCAATATAGGAGAAAACAGAGTGAAACCTAAAAATTCAAACTGTTACTGGAAACGAACGCTTCAACATAGAAGAACGAAATTTGGGGAACCAAGTCGCCTTAGTTTATTGATTATTACCTGAAAGTATCATCCAGTTTGGGTGAAAAAATATTTGCTGAGATTTCTGGAGATTCGTAATTTTGGGAAGCTTGGCAACCCCTTTCCATGAAAGTGTTTCTCGCCAGTCACTGCTTAGGGCTACATCAAGAGGAAACAAAACATAGAGATAGAACGTGAAACTACTTCATTGTGTCAAGTTTCAAGAAGCTAGCACAAACCGTGTTGGATTTAGAGTTCCAAATACATCTATCAATATAGGAGAAAAGAGAGTGAAACCTAAAAATTCAAACTGTTACTGGAAACGAACGCTTCAACATAGAAGAACGAAATTTGGGGAACCAAGTCGCCTTAGGGTACTGATCATTACCTGAAAGTATCATCCAGTTTGGGTGAAAAAATATTTGCTGAGATTTCTGGAGATTCGTAATTTTTGGAAGCTTGGCAACCCCTTTCCATGAAAGTGTTTCTCGCCAGTCACTGCTTAGGGCTACATCAAGACGAAACAAAACAGAGATAGAACGTGAAACTACTTCATTGTGTCAAGTTTCAAGAAGCTAGCACAAACCGTGTTGGATTTAGAGTTCCAAATACATCTATCAATATAGGAGAAAACAGAGTGAAACCTAAAAATTCAAACTGTTACTGGAAACGAACGCTTCAACATAGAAGAACGAAATTTGGGGAACCAAGTCGCCTTAGTTTATTGATTATTACCTGAAAGTATCATCCAGTTTGGGTGAAAAAATATTTGCTGAGATTTCTGGAGATTCGTAATTTTGGGAAGCTTGGCAACCCCTTTCCATGAAAGTGTTTCTCGCCAGTCACTGCTTACGGCTACATCAAGAGGAAACAAAACATAGAGATAGAACGTGAAACTACTTTATTGTGTCAAGTTTCAAGAAGCTAGCACAAACCGTGTTGGATTTAGAGTTCCAAATACATCTATCAATATAGGAGAAAACAGAGTGAAACCTAAAAATTCAAACTGTTACTAGAAACGAACGCTTCAACATAGAAGAACGAAATTTGGGGAACCAAGTCGCCTTAGTGTACTGATCATTACCTGAAAGTATCATCCAGTTTGGGTGAAAAAATATTTGCTGAGATTTCTGGAGATTCGTAATTTTGGGAAGCTTGGCAACCCCTTTCCATGAAAGTGTTTCTCGCCAGTCACTGCTTAGGGCTACATCAAGAGGAAACAAAACATAGAGATAGAACGTGAAACTACTTTTTTGTGTCAAGTTTCAAGAAGCTAGCACAAACCGTGTTGGATTTAGAGTTCCAAATACTTCTATCAATATAGGAGAAAACAGAGTGAAACCTAAAAATTCAAACTGTTAGTGGAAACGAACGCTTCAACATAGAAGAACGAAATTTGGGGAACCAAGTCTCCTTAGTTTACTGATCATTACCTGAAAGTATCATCCAGTTTGGGTGAAAAAATATTTGCTGAGATTTCTGGAGATTCGTAATTTTGGGAAGCTTGGCAACCCCTTTCCATGAAAGTGTTTCTCGCCAGTCACTGCTTAGGGATACATCAAGACGAAACAAAACATAGAGATAGAACGTGAAACTACTTCATTGTGTCAAGTTTCAAGAAGCTAGCACAAACCGTGTTGGATTTAGAGTTCCAAATACATCTATCAATATAGGAGAAAAGAGAGTGAAACCTAAAAATTCAAACTGTTACTGGAAACGAACGCTTCAACATAGAAGAACGAAATTTGGGGAACCAAGTCGCCTTAGTTTACTGATCATTACCTGAAAGTATCATCCAGTTTGGGTGAAAAACTATTTGCTGAGATTTCTGGAGATTCGTAATTTTGGGATGCTTGGCAACCCCTTTCCATGAAAGTGTTTCTCGCCAGTCACTGCTTAGGGCTACATCAAGAGGAAACAAAACATAGAGATAGAACGTGAAACTACATTATTGTGTCAAGTTTCAAGAAGCTAGCACAAACCGTGTTGGATTTAGAGTTCCAAATACATCTATCAATATAGGAGAAAACAGAGGGAAACCTAAAAATTCAAACTGTTACTGGAAACGAACGCTTCAACATAGAAGAACGAAATTTGGGGAACCAAGTCGCCTTAGTGTACTGATCATTACCTGAAAGTATCATCCAGTTTGGGTGAAAAAATATTTGCTGAGATTTCTGGAGATTCGTAATTTTGGGAAGCTTGGCAACCCCTTTCCATGAAAGTGTTTCTCGCCAGTCACTGCTTAGGGCTACATCAAGAGGAAACAAAACATAGAGATAGAACGTGAAACTACTTTATTGTGTCAAGTTTCAAGAAGCTAGCACAAACCGTGTTGGATTTAGAGTTCCAAATACATCTATCAATATAGGAGAAAACAGAGTGAAACCTAAAAATTCAAACTGTTACTGGAAACGAACGCTTCAACATAGAAGAACGAAATTTGGGGAACCAAGTCGCCTTAGGGTACTGATCATTACCTGAAAGTATCATCCAGTTTGGGTGAAAAAATATTTGCTGAGATTTCTGGAGATTCGTAATTTTGGGAAGCTTGGCAACCCCTTTCCATGAAAGTGTTTCTCGCCAGTCACTGCTTAGGGCTACATCAAGAGGAAACAAAACATAGAGATAGAACGTGAAACTACTTTATTGTGTCAAGTTTCAAGAAGCTAGCACAAACCGTGTTGGATTTAGAGTTCCAAATACATCTATCAATATAGGAGAAAACAGAGTGAAACCTAAAAATTCAAACTGTTACTGGAAACGAACGCTTCAACATACAAGAACGAAATTTGGGGAACCAAGTCGCCTTAGTGTACTGATCATTACCTGAAAGTATCATCCAGTTTGGGTGAAAAAATATTTGCTGAGATTTCTGGAGATTCGTAATTTTGGGAAGCTTGGCAACCCCTTTCCATGAAAGTGTTTCTCGCCAGTCACTGCTTAGGGCTACATCAAGAGGAAACAAAACATAGAGATAGAACGTGAAACTACTTTTTTGTGTCAAGTTTCAAGAAGCTAGCACAAACCGTGTTGGATTTAGAGTTCCAAATACATCTATCAATATAGGAGAAAACAGAGTGAAACCTAAAAATTCAAACTGTTAGTGGAAACGAACGCTTCAACATAGAGAACGAAATTTGGGGAACCAAGTCTCCTTAGTTTACTGATCATTACCTGAAAGTATCATCCAGTTTGGGTGAAAAAATATTTGCTGAGATTTCTGGAGATTCGTAATTTTGGGAAGCTTGGCAACCCCTTTCCATGAAAGTGTTTCTCGCCAGTCACTGCTTAGGGCTACATCAAGAGGAAACGAAACGTAGAGATAGAACGTGAAACTACATTATTGTGTCAAGTTTCAAGAAGCTAGCAGAAACCGTGTTGGATTTAGAGTTCCAAATACATCCATCAATATAGGAGAAAACAGAATGAAACCTAAAAATTCAAACTGTTACTGGAAACGAACGCTTCAACATAGAAGAACGAAATTTGGGGAACCAAGTCGCCTTAGTGTACTGATCATTACCTGAAAGTATCATCCAGTTTGGGTGAAAAAATATTTGCTGAGATTTCTGGAGATTCGTAATTTTGGGAAGCTTGGCAACCCCTTTCCATGAAAGTGTTTCTCGCCAGTCACTGCTTAGAGCTACATCAAGAGGAAACAAAACATAGAGATAGAACGTGAAACTACTTTATTGTGTCAAGTTTCAAGAAGCTAGCACGAACCGTGTTGGATTTAGAGTTCCAAATACATCTATCAATATAGGAGAAAACAGAGTGAAACCTAAAAATTCAAACTGTTACTGGAAACGAACGCTTCAACATAGAAGAACGAAATTTGGGGAACCAAGTCGCCTTAGTTTATTGATTATTACCTGCAAGTATCATCCAGTTTGGGTGGAAAAATATTTGCTGAGATTTCTGGAGATTCGTAATTTTGGGAAGCTTGGCAACCCCTTTCCATGAAAGTGTTTCTCGCCAGTCACTGCTTAGGGCTACATCAAGAGGAAACAAAACATAGAGATAGAACGTGAAACTACTTTATTGTGTCAAGTTTCAAGAAGCTAGCACAAACCGTGTTGGATTTAGAGTTCCAAATACATCTATCAATATAGGAGAAAACAGAGTGAAACCTAAAAATTCAAACTGTTACTGGAAACGAACGCTTCAACATAGAAGAACGAAATTTGGGGAACCAAGTCGCCTTAGTGTACTGATCATTACCTGAAAGTATCATCCAGTTTGGGTGAAAAAATATTTGCTGAGATTTCTGGAGATTCGTAATTTTGGGAAGCTTGGCAACCCCTTTCCATGAAAGTGTTTCTCGCCAGTCACTGCTTAGGGCTACATCAAGAGGAAACAAAACATAGAGATAGAACGTGAAACTACTTTTTTGTGTCAAGTTTCAAGAAGCTAGCACAAACCGTGTTGGATTTAGAGTTCCAAATACATCTATCAATATAGGAGAAAACAGAGTGAAACCTAAAAATTCAAACTGTCAGTGGAAACGAACGCTTCAACATAGAAGAACGAAATTTGGGGAACCAAGTCGCCTTAGTGTACTGATCATTACCTGAAAGTATCATCCAGTTTGGGTGAAAAAATATTTGCTGAGATTTCTGGAGATTCGTAATTTTTGGAAGCTTGGCAACCCCATTCATTGAAAGTGTTTCTCGCCAGTCACTGCTTAGGGCTACATCAAGAGGAAACAAAACATAGAGATAGAACGTGAAACTACATTATTGTGTCAAGTTTCAAGAAGCTAGCACAAACCGTGTTGGATTTAGAGTTCCAAATACATCTATCAATATAGGAGAAAACAGAGTGAAACCTAAAAATTCAAACTGTTACTGGAAACGAACGCTTCAACATAGAAGAACGAAATTTGGGGAACCAAGTCGCCTTAGTTTATTGATCATTACCTGAAAGTATCATCCAGATTGGGTGAAAAAATATTTGCTGAGATTTCTGGAGATTCGTAATTTTGGGAAGCTTGGCAACCCCTTTCCATGAAAGTGTTTCTCGCCAGTCACTGCTTAGGGCTACATCAAGAGGAAACAAAACATAGAGATAGAACGTGAAACTACTTTATTGTGTCAAGTTTCAAGAAGCTAGCACAAACCGTGTTGGATTTAGAGTTCCAAATACGTCTATCAATATAGGAGAAAACAGAGTGAACCCTAAAAATTCAAACTGTTACTAAAAACGAACGCTTCAACATAAAAGAACAAAATTTGGGGAACCAAGTCGCCTCAGTGTACTGATCATTACCTGAAAGTATCATCCAGTTTGGGTGAAAAAATATTTGCTGAGATTTCTGGAGATTCGTAATTTTTGGAAGCTTGGCAACCCCTTTCCATGAAAGTGTTTCTCACCAGTCACTGCTTAGGGCTACATCAAGAGGAAACAAAACATAGAGATAGAACGTGAAACTACTTTTTTGTGTCAAGTTTCAAGAAGCTAGCACAAACCGTGTTGGATTTAGTGTTCCAAATATATCTATCAATATAGGAGAAAACAGAGTGAAACCTAAAAATTCAAACTGTTAGTGGAAACGAACGCTTCAATATAGAGAACGAAATTTGGGGAACCAAGTCTCCTTAGTTTACTGATCATTACCTGAAAGTATCATCCAGTTTGGGTGAAAAAATATTTGCTGAGATTTCTGGAGATTCGTAATTTTGGGAAGCTTGGCAACCCCTTTCCATGAAAGTGTTTCTCGCCAGTCACTGCTTAGGGCTACATCCAGAGGAAACAAAACATAGAGATAGAACGTGAAGCTACTTTATTGTGTCAAGTTTCAAGAAGCTAGCACAAACCGTGTTGGATTTAGAGTTCCAAATACATCTATCAATATAGGAGAAAACAGAGTGAAACCTAAAAATTCAAACTGTTACTGGAAACGAACGCTTCAACATAGAAGAACGAAATTTGGGGAACCAAGTTGCCTTAGTGTACTGATCATTACCTGAAAGTATCATCCAGTTTGGGTGAAAAAATATTTGCTGAGATTTCTGGAGATTCGTAATTTTGGGAAGCTTGGCAACCCCTTTCCATGAAAGTGTTTCTCGCCAGTCACTGCTTAGGGCTACATCAAGAGGAAACAAAACATAGAGATAGAACGTGAAACTACTTTTTTGTGTCAAGTTTCAAGAAGCTAGCACAAACCGTGTTGGATTTAGAGTTCCAAATACATCTATCAATATAGGAGAAAACAGAGTGAAACCTAAAAATTCAAACTGTTAGTGGAAACGAACGCTTCAACATAGAGAACGAAATTTGGGGAACCAAGTCTCCTTAGTTTACTGATCATTACCTGAAAGTATCATCCAGTTTGGGTGGAAAAATATTTGCTGAGATTTCTGGAGATTCGTAATTTTGGGAAGCTTGGCAACCCCTTTCCATGAAAGTGTTTCTCGCCAGTCACTGCTTAGGGCTACATCAAGAGGAAACAAAACATAGAGATAGAACGTGAAACTACTTTATTGTGTCAAGTTTCAAGAAGCTAGCACAAACCGTGTTGGATTTAGAGTTCCAAATACATCTATCAATATAGGAGAAAACAGAGTGAAACCTAAAAATTCAAACTGTTAGTGGAAACGAACGCTTCAACATAGAGAACGAAATTTGGGGAACCAAGTCTCCTTAGTTTACTGATCATTACCTGAAAGTATCATCCAGTTTGGGTGAAAAAATATTTGCTGAGATTTCTGGAGATTCGTAATTTTGGGAAGCTTGGCAACCCCTTTCCATGAAAGTGTTTCTCGCCAGTCACTGCTTAGGGCTACATCAAGAGGAAACAAAACATAGAGATAGAACGTGAAACTACTTCATTGTGTCAAGTTTCAAGAAGCTAGCACAAACCGTGTTGGATTTAGAGTTCCAAATACATCTATCAATATAGGAGAAAACAGAGTGAAACCTAAAAATTCAAACTGTTACTGGAAACGAACGCTTCAACATAGAAGAACGAAATTTGGGGACCCAAGTCGCCTTAGGGTACTGATCATTACCTGAAAGTATCATCCAGTTTGGGTGAAAAAATATTTGCTGAGATTTCTGGAGATTCGTAATTTTTGGAAGCTTGGCAACCCCTTTCCATGAAAGTGTTTCTCGCCAGTCACTGCTTAGGGATACATCAAGACGAAACAAAACAAAGATAGAACGTGAAACTACTTCATTGTGTCAAGTTTCAAGAAGCTAGCACAAACCGTGTTGGATTTAGAGTTCCAAATACATCTATCAATATAGGAGAAAACAGAGTGAAACCTAAAAATTCAAACTGTTACTGGAAACGAACGCTTCAACATAGAAGAACGAAATTTGGGGAACCAAGTCGCCTTAGGGTACTGATCATTACCTGAAAGTATCATCCAGTTTGGGTGAAAAAATATTTGCTGAGATTTCTGGAGATTCGTATTTTTTGGAAGCTTGGCAACCCCTTTCCATGAAAGTGTTTCTCGCCAGTCACTGCTTAGGGCTACATCAAGACGAAACAAAACAGAGATAGAACGTGAAACTACTTCATTGTGTCAAGTTTCAAGAAGCTAGCACAAACCGTGTTGGATTTAGAGTTCCAAATACATCTATCAATACAGGAGAAAACAGAGTGAAACCTAAAAATTCAAACTGTTACTGGAAACGAACGCTTCAACATAGAAGAACGAAATTTGGGGAACCAAGTCGCCTTAGTTTATTGATTATTACCTGAAAGTATCATCCAGTTTGGGTGAAAAAATATTTGCTGAGATTTCTGGAGATTCGTAATTTTGGGAAGCTTGGCAACCCCTTTCCATGAAAGTGTTTCTCGCCAGTCACTGCTTACGGCTACATCAAGAGGAAACAAAACATAGAGATAGAACGTGAAACTACTTTATTGTGTCAAGTTTCAAGAAGCTAGCACAAACCGTGTTGGATTTAGAGTTCCAAATACATCTATCAATATAGGAGAAAACAGAGTGAAACCTAAAAATTCAAACTGTTACTGGAAACGAACGCTTCAACATAGAAGAACGAAATTTGGGGAACCAAGTCGCCTTAGTGTACTGATCATTACCTGAAAGTATCATCCAGTTTGGGTGAAAAAATATTTGCTGAGATTTCTGGAGATTCGTAATTTTGGGAAGCTTGGCAACCCCTTTCCATGAAAGTGTTTCTCGCCAGTCACTGCTTAGGGCTACATCAAGAGGAAACAAAACATAGAGATAGAACGTGAAACTACTTTTTTGTGTCAAGTTTCAAGAAGCTAGCACAAACCGTGTTGGATTTAGAGTTCCAAATACATCTATCAATATAGGAGAAAACAGAGTGAAACCTAAAAATTCAAACTGTTAGTGGAAACGAACGCTTCAACATAGAGAACGAAATTTGGGGAACCAAGTCTCCTTAGTTTACTGATCATTACCTGAAAGTATCATCCAGTTTGGGTGAAAAAATATTTGCTGAGATTTCTGGAGATTCGTAATTTTGGGAAGCTTGGCAACCCCTTTCCATGAAAGTGTTTCTCGCCAGTCACTGCTTAGGGCTACATCAAGAGGAAACGAAACATAGAGATAGAACGTGAAACTACATTATTGTGTCAAGTTTCAAGAAGCTAGCAGAAACCGTGTTGGATTTAGAGTTCCAAATACATCCATCAATATAGGAGAAAACAGAATGAAACCTAAAAATTCAAACTGTTACTGGAAACGAACGCTTCAACATAGAAGAACGAAATTTGGGGAACCAAGTCGCCTTAGTGTACTGATCATTACCTGAAAGTATCATCCATTTTGGGTGAAAAAATATTTGCTGTGATTTCTGGAGATTCGTAATTTTGGGAAGCTTGGCAACCCCTTTCCATGAAAGTGTTTCTCGCCAGTCACTGCTTAGAGCTACATCAAGAGGAAACAAAACATAGAGATAGAACGTGAAACTACTTTATTGTGTCAAGTTTCAAGAAGCTAGCACAAACCGTGTTGGATTTAGAGTTCCAAATACATCTATCAATATAGGAGAAAACAGAGTGAAACCTAAAAATTCAAACTGTTACTGGAAACGAACGCTTCAACATAGAAGAACGAAATTTGGGGAACCAAGTCGCCTTAGTTTATTGATTATTACCTGAAAGTATCATCCAGTTTGGGTGGAAAAATATTTGCTGAGATTTCTGGAGATTCGTAATTTTTGGAAGCTTGGCAACCCCTTTCCATGAAAGTGTTTCTCGCCAGTCACTGCTTAGGGCTACATCAAGAGGAAACAAAACATAGAGATAGAACGTGAAACTACTTTATTGTGTCAAGTTTCAAGAAGCTAGCACAAACCATGTTGGATTTAGAGTTCCAAATACATCTATCAATATAGGAGAAAACAGAGTGAAACCTAAAAATTCAAACTGTTAGTGGAAACGAACGCTTCAACATAGAGAACGAAATTTGGGGAACCAAGTCTCCTTAGTTTACTGATCATTACCTGAAAGTATCATCCAGTTTGGGTGAAAAAATATTTGCTGAGATTTCTGGAGATTCGTAATTTTGGGAAGCTTGGCAACCCCTTTCCATGAAAGTGTTTCTCGCCAGTCACTGCTTAGGGCTACATCAAGAGGAAACAAAACATAGAGATAGAACGTGAAACTACTTCATTGTGTCAAGTTTCAAGAAGCTAGCACAAACCGTGTTGGATTTAGAGTTCCAAATACATCTATCAATATAGGAGAAAACAGAGTGAAACCTAAAAATTCAAACTGTTACTGGAAACGAACGCTTCAACATAGAAGAACGAAATTTGGGGAACCAAGTCGCCTTAGGGTACTGATCATTACCTGAAAGTATCATCCAGTTTGGGTGAAAAAATATTTGCTGAGATTTCTGGAGATTCGTAATTTTTGGAAGCTTGGCAACCCCTTTCCATGAAAGTGTTTCTCGCCAGTCACTGCTTAGGGCTACATCAAGACGAAACAAAACAGAGATAGAACGTGAAACTACTTCATTGTGTCAAGTTTCAAGAAGCTAGCACAAACCGTGTTGGATTTAGAGTTCCAAATACATCTATCAATATAGGAGAAAACAGAGTGAAACCTAAAAATTCAAACTGTTACTGGAAACGAACGCTTCAACATAGAAGAACGAAATTTGGGGAACCAAGTCGCCTTAGTTTATTGATTATTACCTGAAAGTATCATCCAGTTTGGGTGAAAAAATATTTGCTGAGATTTCTGGAGATTCGTAATTTTGGGAAGCTTGGCAACCCCTTTCCATGAAAGTGTTTCTCGCCAGTCACTGCTTAGGGCTACATCAAGAGGAAACAAAACATAGAGATAGAACGTGAAACTACTTCATTGTGTCAAGTTTCAAGAAGCTAGCACAAACCGTGTTGGATTTAGAGTTCCAAATACATCTATCAATATAGGAGAAAAGAGAGTGAAACCTAAAAATTCAAACTGTTACTGGAAACGAACGCTTCAACATAGAAGAACGAAATTTGGGGAACCAAGTCGCCTTAGGGTACTGATCATTACCTGAAAGTATCATCCAGTTTGGGTGAAAAAATATTTGCTGAGATTTCTGGAGATTCGTAATTTTTGGAAGCTTGGCAACCCCTTTCCATGAAAGTGTTTCTCGCCAGTCACTGCTTAGGGCTACATCAAGACGAAACAAAACAGAGATAGAACGTGAAACTACTTCATTGTGTCAAGTTTCAAGAAGCTAGCACAAACCGTGTTGGATTTAGAGTTCCAAATACATCTATCAATATAGGAGAAAACAGAGTGAAACCTAAAAATTCAAACTGTTACTGGAAACGAACGCTTCAACATAGAAGAACGAAATTTGGGGAACCAAGTCGCCTTAGTTTATTGATTATTACCTGAAAGTATCATCCAGTTTGGGTGAAAAAATATTTGCTGAGATTTCTGGAGATTCGTAATTTTGGGAAGCTTGGCAACCCCTTTCCATGAAAGTGTTTCTCGCCAGTCACTGCTTACGGCTACATCAAGAGGAAACAAAACATAGAGATAGAACGTGAAACTACTTTATTGTGTCAAGTTTCAAGAAGCTAGCACAAACCGTGTTGGATTTAGAGTTCCAAATACATCTATCAATATAGGAGAAAACAGAGTGAAACCTAAAAATTCAAACTGTTACTGGAAACGAACGCTTCAACATAGAAGAACGAAATTTGGGGAACCAAGTCGCCTTAGTGTACTGATCATTACCTGAAAGTATCATCCAGTTTGGGTGAAAAAATATTTGCTGAGATTTCTGGAGATTCGTAATTTTGGGAAGCTTGGCAACCCCTTTCCATGAAAGTGTTTCTCGCCAGTCACTGCTTAGGGCTACATCAAGAGGAAACAAAACATAGAGATAGAACGTGAAACTACTTTTTTTGTGTCAAGTTTCAAGAAGCTAGCACAAACCGTGTTGGATTTAGAGTTCCAAATACTTCTATCAATATAGGAGAAAACAGAGTGAAACCTAAAAATTCAAACTGTTAGTGGAAACGAACGCTTCAACATAGAAGAACGAAATTTGGGGAACCAAGTCTCCTTAGTTTACTGATCATTACCTGAAAGTATCATCCAGTTTGGGTGAAAAAATATTTGCTGAGATTTCTGGAGATTCGTAATTTTGGGAAGCTTGGCAACCCCTTTCCATGAAAGTGTTTCTCGCCAGTCACTGCTTAGGGATACATCAAGACGAAACAAAACATAGAGATAGAACGTGAAACTACTTCATTGTGTCAAGTTTCAAGAAGCTAGCACAAACCGTGTTGGATTTAGAGTTCCAAATACATCTATCAATATAGGAGAAAAGAGAGTGAAACCTAAAAATTCAAACTGTTACTGGAAACGAACGCTTCAACATAGAAGAACGAAATTTGGGGAACCAAGTCGCCTTAGTTTACTGATCATTACCTGAAAGTATCATCCAGTTTGGGTGAAAAACTATTTGCTGAGATTTCTGGAGATTCGTAATTTTGGGATGCTTGGCAACCCCTTTCCATGAAAGTGTTTCTCGCCAGTCACTGCTTAGGGCTACATCAAGAGGAAACAAAACATAGAGATAGAACGTGAAACTACATTATTGTGTCAAGTTTCAAGAAGCTAGCACAAACCGTGTTGGATTTAGAGTTCCAAATACATCTATCAATATAGGAGAAAACAGAGTGAAACCTAAAAATTCAAACTGTTACTGGAAACGAACGCTTCAACATAGAAGAATGAAATTTGGGGAACCAAGTCGCCTTAGGGTACTGATCATTACCTGAAAGTATCATCCAGTTTGGGTGAAAAAATATTTGCTGAGATTTCTGGAGATTCGTAATTTTGGGAAGCTTGGCAACCCCTTTCCATGAAAGTGTTTCTCGCCAGTCACTGCTTAGGGCTACATCAAGAGGAAACAAAACATAGAGATAGAACGTGAAACTACTTTATTGTGTCAAGTTTCAAGAAGCTAGCACAAACCGTGTTGGATTTAGAGTTCCAAATACATCTATCAATATAGGAGAAAACAGAGTGAAACCTAAAAATTCAAACTGTTACTGGAAACGAACGCTTCAACATACAAGAACGAAATTTGGGGAACCAAGTCGCCTTAGTGTACTGATCATTACCTGAAAGTATCATCCAGTTTGGGTGAAAAAATATTTGCTGAGATTTCTGGAGATTCGTAATTTTGGGAAGCTTGGCAACCCCTTTCCATGAAAGTGTTTCTCGCCAGTCACTGCTTAGGGCTACATCAAGAGGAAACAAAACATAGAGATAGAACGTGAAACTACTTTTTTGTGTCAAGTTTCAAGAAGCTAGCACAAACCGTGTTGGATTTAGAGTTCCAAATACATCTATCAATATAGGAGAAAACAGAGTGAAACCTAAAAATTCAAACTGTTAGTGGAAACGAACGCTTCAACATAGAGAACGAAATTTGGGGAACCAAGTCTCCTTAGTTTACTGATCATTACCTGAAAGTATCATCCAGTTTGGGTGAAAAAATATTTGCTGAGATTTCTGGAGATTCGTAATTTTGGGAAGCTTGGCAACCCCTTTCCATGAAAGTGTTTCTCGCCAGTCACTGCTTAGGGCTACATCAAGAGGAAACGAAACATAGAGATAGAACGTGAAACTACATTATTGTGTCAAGTTTCAAGAAGCTAGCAGAAATCGTGTTGGATTTAGAGTTCCAAATACATCCATCAATATAGGAGAAAACAGAATGAAACCTAAAAATTCAAACTGTTACTGGAAACGAACGCTTCAACATAGAAGAACGAAATTTGGGGAACCAAGTCGCCTTAGTGTACTGATCATTACCTGAAAGTATCATCCAGTTTGGGTGAAAAAATATTTGCTGAGATTTCTGGAGATTCGTAATTTTGGGAAGCTTGGCAACCCCTTTCCATGAAAGTGTTTCTCGCCAGTCACTGCTTAGAGCTACATCAAGAGGAAACAAAACATAGAGATAGAACGTGAAACTACTTTATTGTGTCAAGTTTCAAGAAGCTAGCACGAACCGTGTTGGATTTAGAGTTCCAAATACATCTATCAATATAGGAGAAAACAGAGTGAAACCTAAAAATTCAAACTGTTACTGGAAACGAACGCTTCAACATAGAAGAACGAAATTTGGGGAACCAAGTCGCCTTAGTTTATTGATTATTACCTGAAAGTATCATCCAGTTTGGGTGGAAAAATATTTGCTGAGATTTCTGGAGATTCGTAATTTTGGGAAGCTTGGCAACCCCTTTCCATGAAAGTGTTTCTCGCCAGTCACTGCTTAGGGCTACATCAAGAGGAAACAAAACATAGAGATAGAACGTGAAACTACTTTATTGTGTCAAGTTTCAAGAAGCTAGCACAAACCGTGTTGGATTTAGAGTTCCAAATACATCTATCAATATAGGAGAAAACAGAGTGAAACCTAAAAATTCAAACTGTTACTGGAAACGAACGCTTCAACATAGAAGAACGAAATTTGGGGAACCAAGTCGCCTTAGTGTACTGATCATTACCTGAAAGTATCATCCAGTTTGGGTGGAAAAATATTTGCTGAGATTTCTGGAGATTCGTAATTTTGGGAAGCTTGGCAACCCCTTTCCATGAAAGTGTTTCTCGCCAGTCACTGCTTAGGGATACATCAAGACGAAACAAAACGTAGAGATAGAACGTGAAACTACTTTATTGTGTCAAGTTTCAAGAAGCTAGCACAAACCGTGTTGGATTTAGAGTTCCAAATACATCTATCAATATAGGAGAAAAGAGAGTGAAACCTAAAAATTCAAACTGTTACTGGAAACGAACGCTTCAACATAGAAGAACGAAATTTGGGGAACCAAGTCGCCTTAGGGTACTGATCATTACCTGAAAGTATCATCCAGTTTGGGTGAAAAAATATTTGCTGAGATTTCTGGAGATTCGTAATTTTTGGAAGCTGGGCAACCCCTTTCCATGAAAGTGTTTCTCGCCAGTCACTGCTTAGGGCTACATCAAGAGGAAACAAAACATAGAGATAGAACGTGAAACTACATTATTGTGTCAAGTTTCAAGAAGCTAGCAGAAACCGTGTTGGATTTAGAGTTCCAAATACATCCATCAATATAGGAGAAAACAGAATGAAACCTAAAAATTTAAACTGTTACTGGAAACGAACGCTTCAACATAGAAGAACGAAATTTGGGGAACCAAGTCGCCTTAGTGTACTGATCATTACCTGAAAGTATCATCCATTTTGGGTGAAAAAATATTTGCTGTGATTTCTGGAGATTCGTAATTTTGGGAAGCTTGGCAACCCCTTTCCATGAAAGTGTTTCTCGCCAGTCACTGCTTAGAGCTACATCAAGAGGAAACAAAACATAGAGATAGAACGTGAAACTACTTTATTGTGTCAAGTTTCAAGAAGCTAGCACAAACCGTGTTGGATTTAGAGTTCCAAATACATCTATCAATATAGGAGAAAACAGAGTGAAACCTAAAAATTCAAACTGTTACTGGAAACGAACGCTTCAACATAGAAGAACGAAATTTGGGGAACCAAGTCTCCTTAGTTTACTGATCATTACCTGAAAGTATCATCCAGTTTGGGTGAAAAAATATTTGCTGAGATTTCTGGAGATTCGTAATTTTGGGAAGCTTGGCAACCCCTTTCCATGAAAGTGTTTCTCGCCAGTCACTGCTTAGGGCTACATCAAGATGAAACAAAACATAGAGATAGAACGTGAAACTACTTCATTGTGTCAAGTTTCAAGAAGCTAGCACAAACCGTGTTGGATTTAGAGTTCCAAATACATCTATCAATATAGGAGAAAACAGAGTGAAACCTAAAAATTCAAACTGTTACTGGAAACGAACGCTTCAACATAGAAGAACGAAATTTGGGGAACCAAGTCGCCTTAGGGTACTGATCATTACCTGAAAGTATCATCCAGTTTGGGTGAAAAAATATTTGCTGAGATTTCTGGAGATTCGTAATTTTTGGAAGCTTGGCAACCCCTTTCCATGAAAGTGTTTCTCGCCAGTCACTGCTTAGGTCTACATCAAGACGAAACAAAACAGAGATAGAACGTGAAACTACTTCATTGTGTCAAGTTTCAAGAAGCTAGCACAAACCGTGTTGGATTTAGAGTTCCAAATACATCTATCAATATAGGAGAAAACAGAGTGAAACCTAAAAATTCAAACTGTTACTGGAAACGAACGCTTCAACATAGAAGAACGAAATTTGGGGAACCAAGTCGCCTTAGTTTATTGATTATTACCTGAAAGTATCATCCAGTTTGGGTGAAAAAATATTTGCTGAGATTTCTGGAGATTCGTAATTTTGGGAAGCTTGGCAACCCCTTTCCATGAAAGTGTTTCTCGCCAGTCACTGCTTACGGCTACATCAAGAGGAAACAAAACATAGAGATAGAACGTGAAACTACTTTATTGTGTCAAGTTTCAAGAAGCTAGCACAAACCGTGTTGGATTTAGAGTTCCAAATACATCTATCAATATAGGAGAAAAGAGAGTGAAACCTAAAAATTCAAACTGTTACTGGAAACGAACGCTTCAACATAGAAGAACGAAATTTGGGGAACCAAGTCGCCTTAGGGTACTGATCATTACCTGAAAGTATCATCCAGTTTGGGTGAAAAAATATTTGCTGAGATTTCTGGAGATTCGTAATTTTTGGAAGCTTGGCAACCCCTTTCCATGAAAGTGTTTCTCGCCAGTCACTGCTTAGGGCTACATCAAGAGGAAACAAAACATAGAGATAGAACGTGAAACTACATTATTGTGTCAAGTTTCAAGAAGCTAGCAGAAACCGTGTTGGATTTAGAGTTCCAAATACATCTATCAATATAGGAGAAAACAGAATGAAACCTAAAAATTCAAACTGTTAGTGGAAACGAACGCTTCAACATAGAAGAACGAAATTTGGGGAATCAAGTCGCCTTAGTGTACTGATCATTACCTGAAAGTATCATCCAGTTTGGGTGAAAAAATATTTGCTGAGATTTCTGGAGATTCGTAATTTTGGGAAGCTTGGCAACCCCTTTCCATGAAAGTGTTTCTCGCCAGTCACTGCTTAGGGCTACATCAAGAGGAAACAAAACATAGAGATAGAACGTGAAACTACTTTATTGTGTCAAGTTTCAAGAAGCTAGCACAAACCGTGTTGGATTTAGAGTTCCAAATACATCTATCAATATAGGAGAAAACAGAGTGAAACCTAAAAATTCAAACTGTTACTGGAAACGAACGCTTCAACATAGAAGAACGAAATTTGGGGAACCAAGTCGCCTTAGTGTACTGATCATTACCTGAAAGTATCATCCAGTTTGGGTGAAAAAATATTTGCTGAGATTTCTGGAGATTCGTAATTTTGGGAAGCTTGGCAACCCCTTTCCATGAAAGTGTTTCTCGCCAGTCACTGCTTAGGGCTACATCAAGAGGAAACAAAACATAGAGATAGAACGTGAAACTACTTCATTGTGTCAAGTTTCTAGAAGCTAGCACAAACCGTGTTGGATTTAGAGTTCCAAATACATCTATCAATATAGGAGAAAACAGAGTGAAACCTAAAAATTCAAACTGTTAGTGGAAACGAACGCTTCAACATAGAGAACGAAATTTGGGGAACCAAGTCTCCTTAGTGTACTGATCATTACCTGAAAGTATCATCCAGTTTGGGTGAAAAAATATTTGCTGCGATTTCTGGAGATTCGTAATTTTTGGAAGCTTGGCAACCCCTTTCCATGAAAGTGTTTCTCGCCAGTCACTGCTTAGGGCTACATCAAGAGGAAACAAAACATAGAGATAGAACGTGAAACTACTTCATTGTGTCAAGTTTCTAGAAGCTAGCACAAACCGTGTTGGATTTAGAGTTCCAAATACATCTATCAATATAGGAGAAAACAGAGTGAAACCTAAAAATTCAAACTGTTACTGGAAACGAACGCTTCAACATAGAAGAACGAAATTTGGGGAACCAAGTCGCCTTAGGGTACTGATCATTACCTGAAAGTATCATCCAGTTTGGGTGAAAAAATATTTGCTGAGATTTCTGGAGATTCGTAATTTTTGGAAGCTTGGCAACCCCTTTCCATGAAAGTGTTTCTCGCCAGTCACTGCTTAGGGCTACATCAAGACGAAACAAAACAGAGATAGAACGTGAAACTACTTCATTGTGTCAAGTTTCAAGAAGCTAGCACAAACCGTGTTGGATTTAGAGTTCCAAATACATCTATCAATATAGGAGAAAACAGAGTGAAACCTAAAAATTCAAACTGTTACTGGAAACGAACGCTTCAACATAGAAGAACGAAATTTGGGGAACCAAGTCGCCTTAGTTTATTGATTATTACCTGAAAGTATCATCCAGTTTGGGTGAAAAAATATTTGCTGAGATTTCTGGAGATTCGTAATTTTGGGAAGCTTGGCAACCCCTTTCCATGAAAGTGTTTCTCGCCAGTCACTGCTTACGGCTACATCAAGAGGAAACAAAACATAGAGATAGAACGTGAAACTACATTATTGTGTCAAGTTTCAAGAAGCTAGCACAAACCGTGTTGGATTTAGAGTTCCAAATACATCTATCAATATAGGAGAAAACAGAGTGAAACCTAAAAATTCAAACTGTTACTGGAAACGAACGCTTCAACATAGAAGAACGAAATTTGGGGAACCAAGTCGCCTTAGTGTACTGATCATTACCTGAAAGTATCATCCAGTTTGGGTGAAAAAATATTTGCTGAGATTTCTGGAGATTCGTAATTTTGGGAAGCTTGGCAACCCCTTTCCATGAAAGTGTTTCTCGCCAGTCACTGCTTAGGGCTACATCAAGAGGAAACAAAACATAGAGATAGAACGTGAAACTACTTTTTTGTGTCAAGTTTCAAGAAGCTAGCACAAACCGTGTTGGATTTAGAGTTCCAAATACTTCTATCAATATAGGAGAAAACAGAGTGAAACCTAAAAATTCAAACTGTTAGTGGAAACGAACGCTTCAACATAGAAGAACGAAATTTGGGGAACCAAGTCTCCTTAGTTTACTGATCATTACCTGAAAGTATCATCCAGTTTGGGTGAAAAAATATTTGCTGAGATTTCTGGAGATTCGTAATTTTGGGAAGCTTGGCAGCGCCTTTCCATGAAAGTGTTTCTCGCCAGTCACTGCTTAGGGATACATCAAGACGAAACAAAACATAGAGATAGAACGTGAAACTACTTCATTGTGTCAAGTTTCAAGAAGCTAGCACAAACCGTGTTGGATTTAGAGTTCCAAATACATCTATCAATATAGGAGAAAAGAGAGTGAAACCTAAAAATTCAAACTGTTACTGGAAACGAACGCTTCAACATAGAAGAACGAAATTTGGGGAACCAAGTCGCCTTAGGGTACTGATCATTACCTGAAAGTATCATCCAGTTTGGGTGAAAAAATATTTGCTGAGATTTCTGGAGATTCGTAATTTTTGGAAGCTTGGCAACCCCTTTCCATGAAAGTGTTTCTCGCCAGTCACTGCTTAGGGCTACATCAAGAGGAAACAAAACATAGAGATAGAACGTGAAACTACATTATTGTGTCAAGTTTCAAGAAGCTAGCAGAAACCGTGTTGGATTTAGAGTTCCAAATACATCTATCAATATAGGAGAAAACAGAATGAAACCTAAAAATTCAAACTGTTAGTGGAAACGAACGCTTCAACATAGAAGAACGAAATTTGGGGAATCAAGTCGCCTTAGTGTACTGATCATTACCTGAAAGTATCATCCAGTTTGGGTGAAAAAATATTTGCTGAGATTTCTGGAGATTCGTAATTTTGGGAAGCTTGGCAACCCCTTTCCATGAAAGTGTTTCTCGCCAGTCACTGCTTAGGGATACATCAAGACGAAACAAAACGTAGAGATAGAATGTGAAACTACTTTATTGTGTCAAGTTTCAAGAAGCTAGCACAAACCGTGTTGGATTTAGAGTTCCAAATACATCTATCAATATAGGAGAAAACAGAGTGAAACCTAAAAATTCAAACTGTTACTGGAAACGAACGCTTCAACATAGAAGAACGAAATTTGGGGAACCAAGTCGCCTTAGTTTATTGATCATTACCTGAAAGTATCATCCAGATTGGGTGTAAAAATATTTGCTGAGATTTCTGGAGATTCGTAATTTTGGGATGCTTGGCAACCCCTTTCCATGAAAGTGTTTCTCGCCAGTCACTGCTTAGGGATACATCAAGACGAAACAAAACGTAGACATAGAACGTGAAACTACTTTATTGTGTCAAGTTTCAAGAAGCTAGCACAAACCGTGTTGGATTTAGAGTTCCAAATACATCTATCAATATAGGAGAAAACAGAGTGAAACCTAAAAATTCAAACTGTTACTGGAAACGAACGCTTCAACATAGAAGAACGAAATTTGGGGAACCAAGTCGCCTTAGTGTACTGATCATTACCTGAAAGTATCATCCATTTTGGGTGAAAAAATATTTGCTGTGATTTCTGGTGATTCGTAATTTTGGGAAGCTTGGCAACCCCTTTCCATGAAAGTGTTTCTCGCCAGTCACTGCTTAGAGCTACATCAAGACGAAACAAAACATAGAGATAGAACGTGAAACTACTTTATTGTGTCAAGTTTCAAGAAGCTAGCACAAACCGTGTTGGATTTAGAGTTCCAAATACATCTATCAATATAGGAGAAAACAGAGTGAAACCTAAAAATTCAAACTGTTACTGGAAACGAACGCTTCAACATAGAAGAACGAAATTTGGGGAACCAAGTCGCCTCAGTGTACTGATCATTACCTGAAAGTATCATCCAGTTAGGGTGAATAAATATTTGCTGATATTTCGGGAGATTCGTAATTTTTGGAAGCTTGGCAACCCCATTCCATGAAAGTGTTTCTCGACAGTCACTGCTTAGGGCTACATAAAGAGGAAACAAAACATAGAGATAGAACGTGAAACTACTTTATTGTGTCAAGTTTCAAGAAGCTAGCACAAACCGTGTTGGATTTAGAGTTCCAAATACATCTATCAATATAGGAGAAAACAGAGTGAAACCTAAAAATTCAAACTGTTACTGGAAACGAACGCTTCAACATAGAGAACGAAATTTGGGGAACCAAGTCTCCTTAGTTTACTGATCATTACCTGAAAGTATCATCCAGTTTGGGTTAAAAAAATATTTGCTGAGATTTCTGGAGATTCGTAATTTTGGGAAGCTTGGCAACCCCTTTCCATGAAAGTGTTTCTCGCCAGTCACTGCTTAGGGATACATCAAGACGAAACAAAACAGAGATAGAACGTGAAACTACTTCATTGTGTCAAGTTTCAAGAAGCTAGCACAAACCGTGTTGGATTTAGAGTTCCAAATACATCTATCAATATAGGAGAAAACAGAGTGAAACCTAAAAATTCAAACTGTTACTGGAAACGAACGCTTCAACATAGAAGAACGAAATTTGGGGAACCAAGTCGCCTTAGGGTACTGATCATTACCTGAAAGTATCATCCAGTTTGGGTGAAAAAATATTTGCTGAGATTTCTGGAGATTCGTAATTTTGGGAAGCTTGGCAACCCCTTTCCATGAAAGTGTTTCTCGCCAGTCACTGCTTAGGGCTACATCAAGAGGAAACAAAACATAGAGATAGAACGTGAAACTACTTTTTTGTGTCAAGTTTCAAGAAGCTAGCACAAACCGTGTTGGATTTAGAGTTCCAAATACTTCTATCAATATAGGAGAAAACAGAGTGAAACCTAAAAATTCAAACTGTTAGTGGAAACGAACGCTTCAACATAGAAGAACGAAATTTGGGGAACCAAGTCTCCTTAGTTTACTGATCATTACCTGAAAGTATCATCCAGTTTGGGTGAAAAAATATTTGCTGAGATTTCTGGAGATTCGTAATTTTGGGAAGCTTGGCAACCCCTTTCCATGAAAGTGTTTCTCGCCAGTCACTGCTTAGGGATACATCAAGACGAAACAAAACATAGAGATAGAACGTGAAACTACTTCATTGTGTCAAGTTTCAAGAAGCTAGCACAAACCGTGTTGGATTTAGAGTTCCAAATACATCTATCAATATAGGAGAAAAGAGAGTGAAACCTAAAAATTCAAACTGTTACTGGAAACGAACGCTTCAACATAGAAGAACGAAATTTGGGGAACCAAGTCGCCTTAGGGTACTGATCATTACCTGAAAGTATCATCCAGTTTGGGTGAAAAAATATTTGCTGAGATTTCTGGAGATTCGTAATTTTTGGAAGCTTGGCAACCCCTTTCCATGAAAGTGTTTCTCGCCAGTCACTGCTTAGGGCTACATCAAGAGGAAACAAAACATAGAGATAGAACGTGAAACTACATTATTGTGTCGAGTTTCAAGAAGCTAGCAGAAACCGTGTTGGATTTAGAGTTCCAAATACATCTATCAATATAGGAGAAAACAGAATGAAACCTAAAAATTCAAACTGTTAGTGGAAACGAACGCTTCAACATAGAAGAACGAAATTTGGGGAATCAAGTCGCCTTAGTGTACTGATCATTACCTGAAAGTATCATCCAGTTTGGGTGAAAAAATATTTGCTGAGATTTCTGGAGATTCGTAATTTTGGGAAGCTTGGCAACCCCTTTCCATGAAAGTGTTTCTCGCCAGTCACTGCTTAGGGCTACATCAAGAGGAAACAAAACATAGAGATAGAACGTGAAACTACTTTATTGTGTCAAGTTTCAAGAAGCTAGCACAAACCGTGTTGGATTTAGAGTTCCAAATACATCTATCAATATAGGAGAAAACAGAGTGAAACCTAAAAATTCAAACTGTTACTGGAAACGAACGCTTCAACATAGAAGAACGAAATTTGGGGAACCAAGTCGCCTTAGTGTACTGATCATTACCTGAAAGTATCATCCAGTTTGGGTGAAAAAATATTTGCTGAGATTTCTGGAGATTCGTAATTTTGGGAAGCTTGGCAACCCCTTTCCATGAAAGTGTTTCTCGCCAGTCACTGCTTAGGGCTACATCAAGAGGAAACAAAACATAGAGATAGAACGTGAAACTACTTCATTGTGTCAAGTTTCAAGAAGCTAGCACAAACCGTGTTGGATTTAGAGTTCCAAATACATCTATCAATATAGGAGAAAACAGAGTGAAACCTAAAAATTCAAACTGTTAGTGGAAACGAACGCTTCAACATAGAGAACGAAATTTGGGGAACCAAGTCTCCTTAGTTTACTGATCATTACCTTAAAGTATCATCCAGTTTGGGTGAAAAAATATTTGCTGAGATTTCTGGAGATTCGTAATTTTGGGAATCTTGGCAACCCCTTTCCATGAAAGTGTTTCTCGCCAGTCACTGCTTAGGGCTACATCAAGAGGAAACAAAACATAGAGATAGAACGTGAAACTACTTCATTGTGTCAAGTTTCAAGAAGCTAGCACAAACCGTGTTGGATTTAGAGTTCCAAATACATCTATCAATATAGGAGAAAACAGAGTGAAACCTAAAAATTCAAACTGTTACTGGAAACGAACGCTTCAACATAGAAGAACGAAATTTGGGGAACCAAGTCGCCTCAGTGTACTGATCATTACCTGAAAGTATCATCCAGTTAGGGTGAATAAATATTTGCTGATATTTCGGGAGATTCGTAATTTTTGGAAGCTTGGCAACCCCATTCCATGAAAGTGTTTCTCGACAGTCACTGCTTAGGGCTACATAAAGAGGAAACAAAACATAGAGATAGAACGTGAAACTACTTTATTGTGTCAAGTTTCAAGAAGCTAGCACAAACCGTGTTGGATTTAGAGTTCCAAATACATCTATCAATATAGGAGAAAACAGAGTGAAACCTAAAAATTCAAACTGTTACTGGAAACGAACGCTTCAACATAGAGAACGAAATTTGGGGAACCAAGTCTCCTTAGTTTACTGATCATTACCTGAAAGTATCATCCAGTTTGGGTTAAAAAAATATTTGCTGAGATTTCTGGAGATTCGTAATTTTGGGAAGCTTGGCAACCCCTTTCCATGAAAGTGTTTCTCGCCAGTCACTGCTTAGGGATACATCAAGACGAAACAAAACAGAGATAGAACGTGAAACTACTTCATTGTGTCAAGTTTCAAGAAGCTAGCACAAACCGTGTTGGATTTAGAGTTCCAAATACATCTATCAATATAGGAGAAAACAGAGTGAAACCTAAAAATTCAAACTGTTACTGGAAACGAACGCTTCAACATAGAAGAACGAAATTTGGGGAACCAAGTCGCCTTAGGGTACTGATCATTACCTGAAAGTATCATCCAGTTTGGGTGAAAAAATATTTGCTGAGATTTCTGGAGATTCGTAATTTTGGGAAGCTTGGCAACCCCTTTCCATGAAAGTGTTTCTCGCCAGTCACTGCTTAGGGCTACATCAAGAGGAAACAAAACATAGAGATAGAACGTGAAACTACTTTTTTGTGTCAAGTTTCAAGAAGCTAGCACAAACTGTGTTGGATTTAGAGTTCCAAATACTTCTATCAATATAGGAGAAAACAGAGTGAAACCTAAAAATTCAAACTGTTAGTGGAAACGAACGCTTCAACATAGAAGAACGAAATTTGGGGAACCAAGTCTCCTTAGTTTACTGATCATTACCTGAAAGTATCATCCAGTTTGGGTGAAAAAATATTTGCTGAGATTTCTGGAGATTCGTAATTTTGGGAAGCTTGGCAACCCCTTTCCATGAAAGTGTTTCTCGCCAGTCACTGCTTAGGGATACATCAAGACGAAACAAAACATAGAGATAGAACGTGAAACTACTTCATTGTGTCAAGTTTCAAGAAGCTAGCACAAACCGTGTTGGATTTAGAGTTCCAAATACATCTATCAATATAGGAGAAAAGAGAGTGAAACCTAAAAATTCAAACTGTTACTGGAAACGAACGCTTCAACATAGAAGAACGAAATTTGGGGAACCAAGTCGCCTTAGTGTACTGATCATTACCTGAAAGTATCATCCAGTTTGGGTGAAAAAATATTTGCTGAGATTTCTGGAGATTCGTAATTTTTGGAAGCTTGGCAACCCCTTTCCATGAAAGTGTTTCTCGCCAGTCACTGCTTAGGGCTACATCAAGAGGAAACAAAACATAGAGATAGAACGTGAAACTACATTATTGTGTCAAGTTTCAAGAAGCTAGCAGAAACCGTGTTGGATTTAGAGTTCCAAATACATCTATCAATATAGGAGAAAACAGAATGAAACCTAAAAATTCAAACTGTTAGTGGAAACGAACGCTTCAACATAGAAGAACGAAATTTGGGGAATCAAGTCGCCTTAGTGTACTGATCATTACCTGAAAGTATCATCCAGTTTGGGTGAAAAAATATTTGCTGAGATTTCTGGAGATTCGTAATTTTGGGAAGCTTGGCAACCCCTTTCCATGAAAGTGTTTCTCGCCAGTCACTGCTTAGGGCTACATCAAGAGGAAACAAAACATAGAGATAGAACGTGAAACTACTTTATTGTGTCAAGTTTCAAGAAGCTAGCACAAACCGTGTTGGATTTAGAGTTCCAAATACATCTATCAATATAGGAGAAAACAGAGTGAAACCTAAAAATTCAAACTGTTACTGGAAACGAACGCTTCAACATAGAAGAACGAAATTTGGGGAACCAAGTCGCCTTAGTGTACTGATCATTACCTGAAAGTATCATCCAGTTTGGGTGAAAAAATATTTGCTGAGATTTCTGGAGATTCGTAATTTTGGGAAGCTTGGCAACCCCTTTCCATGAAAGTGTTTCTCGCCAGTCACTGCTTAGGGCTACATCAAGAGGAAACAAAACATAGAGATAGAACGTGAAACTACTTCATTGTGTCAAGTTTCAAGAAGCTAGCACAAACCGTGTTGGTTTTAGAGTTCCAAATACATCTATCAATATAGGAGAAAACAGAGTGAAACCTAAAAATTCAAACTGTTAGTGGAAACGAACGCTTCAACATAGAGAACGAAATTTGGGGAACCAAGTCTCCTTAGTTTACTGATCATTACCTGAAAGTATCATCCAGTTTGGGTGAAAAAATATTTGCTGAGATTTCTGGAGATTCGTAATTTTGGGAAGCTTGGCAACCCCTTTCCATGAAAGTGTTTCTCGCCAGTCACTGCTTAGGGCTACATCAAGAGGAAACAAAACATAGAGATAGAACGTGAAACTACTTCATTGTGTCAAGTTTCAAGAAGCTAGCACAAACCGTGTTGGATTTAGAGTTCCAAATACATCTATCAATATAGGAGAAAACAGAGTGAAACCTAAAAATTCAAACTGTTACTGGAAACGAACGCTTCAACATAGAAGAACGAAATTTGGGGAACCAAGTCGCCTTAGGGTACTGATCATTACCTGAAAGTATCATCCAGTTTGGGTGAAAAAATATTTGCTGAGATTTCTGGAGATTCGTAATTTTTGGAAGCTTGGCAACCCCTTTCCATGAAAGTGTTTCTCGCCAGTCACTGCTTAGGGCTACATCAAGACGAAACAAAACAGAGATAGAACGTGAAACTACTTCATTGTGTCAAGTTTCAAGAAGCTAGCACAAACCGTGTTGGATTTAGAGTTCCAAATACATCTATCAATATAGGAGAAAACAGAGTGAAACCTAAAAATTCAAACTGTTACTGGAAACGAACGCTTCAACATAGAAGAACGAAATTTGGGGAACCAAGTCGCCTTAGTTTATTGATTATTACCTGAAAGTATCATCCAGTTTGGGTGAAAAAATATTTGCTGAGATTTCTGGAGATTCGTAATTTTGGGAAGCTTGGCAACCCCTTTCCATGAAAGTGTTTCTCGCCAGTCACTGCTTAGGGCTACATCAAGAGGAAACAAAACATAGAGATAGAACGTGAAACTACTTCATTGTGTCAAGTTTCAAGAAGCTAGCACAAACCGTGTTGGATTTAGAGTTCCAAATACATCTATCAATATAGGAGAAAAGAGAGTGAAACCTAAAAATTCAAACTGTTACTGGAAACGAACGCTTCAACATAGAAGAACGAAATTTGGGGAACCAAGTCGCCTTAGGGTACTGATCATTACCTGAAAGTATCATCCAGTTTGGGTGAAAAAATATTTGCTGAGATTTCTGGAGATTCGTAATTTTTGGAAGCTTGGCAACCCCTTTCCATGAAAGTGTTTCTCGCCAGTCACTGCTTAGGGCTACATCAAGACGAAACAAAACAGAGATAGAACGTGAAACTACTTCATTGTGTCAAGTTTCAAGAAGCTAGCACAAACCGTGTTGGATTTAGAGTTCCAAATACATCTATCAATATAGGAGAAAACAGAGTGAAACCTAAAAATTCAAACTGTTACTGGAAACGAACGCTTCAACATAGAAGAACGAAATTTGGGGAACCAAGTCGCCTTAGTTTATTGATTATTACCTGAAAGTATCATCCAGTTTGGGTGAAAAAATATTTGCTGAGATTTCTGGAGATTCGTAATTTTGGGAAGCTTGGCAACCCCTTTCCATGAAAGTGTTTCTCGCCAGTCACTGCTTACGGCTACATCAAGAGGAAACAAAACATAGAGATAGAACGTGAAACTACTTTATTGTGTCAAGTTTCAAGAAGCTAGCACAAACCGTGTTGGATTTAGAGTTCCAAATACATCTATCAATATAGGAGAAAACAGAGTGAAACCTAAAAATTCAAACTGTTACTGGAAACGAACGCTTCAACATAGAAGAACGAAATTTGGGGAACCAAGTCGCCTTAGTGTACTGATCATTACCTGAAAGTATCATCCAGTTTGGGTGAAAAAATATTTGCTGAGATTTCTGGAGATTCGTAATTTTGGGAAGCTTGGCAACCCCTTTCCATGAAAGTGTTTCTCGCCAGTCACTGCTTAGGGCTACATCAAGAGGAAACAAAACATAGAGATAGAACGTGAAACTACTTTTTTGTGTCAAGTTTCAAGAAGCTAGCACAAACCGTGTTGGATTTAGAGTTCCAAATACTTCTATCAATATAGGAGAAAACAGAGTGAAACCTAAAAATTCAAACTGTTAGTGGAAACGAACGCTTCAACATAGAAGAACGAAATTTGGGGAACCAAGTCTCCTTAGTTTACTGATCATTACCTGAAAGTATCATCCAGTTTGGGTGAAAAAATATTTGCTGAGATTTCTGGAGATTCGTAATTTTGGGAAGCTTGGCAACCCCTTTCCATGAAAGTGTTTCTCGCCAGTCACTGCTTAGGGATACATCAAGACGAAACAAAACATAGAGATAGAACGTGAAACTACTTCATTGTGTCAAGTTTCAAGAAGCTAGCACAAACCGTGTTGGATTTAGAGTTCCAAATACATCTATCAATATAGGAGAAAAGAGAGTGAAACCTAAAAATTCAAACTGTTACTGGAAACGAACGCTTCAACATAGAAGAACGAAATTTGGGGAACCAAGTCGCCTTAGGGTACTGATCATTACCTGAAAGTATCATCCAGTTTGGGTGAAAAAATATTTGCTGAGATTTCTGGAGATTCGTAATTTTTGGAAGCTTGGCAACCCCTTTCCATGAAAGTGTTTCTCGCCAGTCACTGCTTAGGGCTACATCAAGAGGAAACAAAACATAGAGATAGAACGTGAAACTACATTATTGTGTCAAGTTTCAAGAAGCTAGCAGAAACCGTGTTGGATTTAGAGTTCCAAATACATCTATCAATATAGGAGAAAACAGAATGAAACCTAAAAATTCAAACTGTTAGTGGAAACGAACGCTTCAACATAGAAGAACGAAATTTGGGGAATCAAGTCGCCTTAGTGTACTGATCATTACCTGAAAGTATCATCCAGTTTGGGTGAAAAAATATTTGCTGAGATTTCTGGAGATTCGTAATTTTGGGAAGCTTGGCAACCCCTTTCCATGAAAGTGTTTCTCGCCAGTCACTGCTTAGGGATACATCAAGACGAAACAAAACGTAGAGATAGAACGTGAAACTACTTTATTGTGTCAAGTTTCAAGAAGCTAGCACAAACCGTGTTGGATTTAGAGTTCCAAATACATCTATCAATATAGGAGAAAACAGAGTGAAACCTAAAAATTCAAACTGTTACTGGAAACGAACGCTTCAACATAGAAGAACGAAATTTGGGGAACCAAGTCGCCTTAGTTTATTGATCATTACCTGAAAGTATCATCCAGATTGGGTGTAAAAATATTTGCTGAGATTTCTGGAGATTCGTAATTTTGGGATGCTTGGCAACCCCTTTCCATGAAAGTGTTTCTCGCCAGTCACTGCTTAGGGATACATCAAGACGAAACAAAACGTAGACATAGAACGTGAAACTACTTTATTGTGTCAAGTTTCAAGAAGCTAGCACAAACCGTGTTGGATTTAGAGTTCCAAATACATCTATCAATATAGGAGAAAACAGAGTGAAACCTAAAAATTCAAACTGTTACTGGAAACGAACGCTTCAACATAGAAGAACGAAATTTGGGGAACCAAGTCGCCTTAGTGTACTGATCATTACCTGAAAGTATCATCCATTTTGGGTGAAAAAATATTTGCTGTGATTTCTGGTGATTCGTAATTTTGGGAAGCTTGGCAACCCCTTTCCATGAAAGTGTTTCTCGCCAGTCACTGCTTAGAGCTACATCAAGACGAAACAAAACATAGAGATAGAACGTGAAACTACTTTATTGTGTCAAGTTTCAAGAAGCTAGCACAAACCGTGTTGGATTTAGAGTTCCAAATACATCTATCAATATAGGAGAAAACAGAGTGAAACCTAAAAATTCAAACTGTTACTGGAAACGAACGCTTCAACATAGAAGAACGAAATTTGGGGAACCAAGTCGCCTCAGTGTACTGATCATTACCTGAAAGTATCATCCAGTTAGGGTGAATAAATATTTGCTGATATTTCGGGAGATTCGTAATTTTTGGAAGCTTGGCAACCCCATTCCATGAAAGTGTTTCTCGACAGTCACTGCTTAGGGCTACATAAATAGGAAACAAAACATAGAGATAGAACGTGAAACTACTTTATTGTGTCAAGTTTCAAGAAGCTAGCACAAACCGTGTTGGATTTAGAGTTCCAAATACATCTATCAATATAGGAGAAAACAGAGTGAAACCTAAAAATTCAAACTGTTAGTGGAAACGAACGCTTCAACATAGAGAACGAAATTTGGGGAACCAAGTCTCCTTAGTTTACTGATCATTACCTGAAAGTATCATCCAGTTTGGGTGAAAAAATATTTGCTGAGATTTCTGGAGATTCGTAATTTTGGGAAGCTTGGCAACCCCTTTCCATGAAAGTGTTTCTCGCCAGTCACTGCTTAGGGATACATCAAGACGAAACAAAACAGAGATAGAACGTGAAACTACTTCATTGTGTCAAGTTTCAAGAAGCTAGCACAAACCGTGTTGGATTTAGAGTTCCAAATACATCTATCAATATAGGAGAAAACAGAGTGAAACCTAAAAATTCAAACTGTTACTGGAAACGAACGCTTCAACATAGAAGAACGAAATTTGGGGAACCAAGTCGCCTTAGGGTACTGATCATTACCTGAAAGTATCATCCAGTTTGGGTGAAAAAATATTTGCTGAGATTTCTGGAGATTCGTAATTTTGGGAAGCTTGGCAACCCCTTTCCATGAAAGTGTTTCTCGCCAGTCACTGCTTAGGGCTACATCAAGAGGAAACAAAACATAGAGATAGAACGTGAAACTACTTTTTTGTGTCAAGTTTCAAGAAGCTAGCACAAACCGTGTTGGATTTAGAGTTCCAAATACTTCTATCAATATAGGAGAAAACAGAGTGAAACCTAAAAATTCAAACTGTTAGTGGAAACGAACGCTTCAACATAGAAGAACGAAATTTGGGGAACCAAGTCTCCTTAGTTTACTGATCATTACCTGAAAGTATCATCCAGTTTGGGTGAAAAAATATTTGCTGAGATTTCTGGAGATTCGTAATTTTGGGAAGCTTGGCAACCCCTTTCCATGAAAGTGTTTCTCGCCAGTCACTGCTTAGGGATACATCAAGACGAAACAAAACATAGAGATAGAACGTGAAACTACTTCATTGTGTCAAGTTTCAAGAAGCTAGCACAAACCGTGTTGGATTTAGAGTTCCAAATACATCTATCAATATAGGAGAAAAGAGAGTGAAACCTAAAAATTCAAACTGTTACTGGAAACGAACGCTTCAACATAGAAGAACGAAATTTGGGGAACCAAGTCGCCTTAGGGTACTGATCATTACCTGAAAGTATCATCCAGTTTGGGTGAAAAAATATTTGCTGAGATTTCTGGAGATTCGTAATTTTTGGAAGCTTGGCAACCCCTTTCCATGAAAGTGTTTCTCGCCAGTCACTGCTTAGGGCTACATCAAGAGGAAACAAAACATAGAGATAGAACGTGAAACTACATTATTGTGTCAAGTTTCAAGAAGCTAGCAGAAACCGTGTTGGATTTAGAGTTCCAAATACATCTATCAATATAGGAGAAAACAGAATGAAACCTAAAAATTCAAACTGTTAGTGGAAACGAACGCTTCAACATAGAAGAACGAAATTTGGGGAATCAAGTCGCCTTAGTGTACTGATCATTACCTGAAAGTATCATCCAGTTTGGGTGAAAAAATATTTGCTGAGATTTCTGGAGATTCGTAATTTTGGGAAGCTTGGCAACCCCTTTCCATGAAAGTGTTTCTCGCCAGTCACTGCTTAGGGCTACATCAAGAGGAAACAAAACATAGAGATAGAACGTGAAACTACTTTATTGTGTCAAGTTTCAAGAAGCTAGCACAAACCGTGTTGGATTTAGAGTTCCAAATACATCTATCAATATAGGAGAAAACAGAGTGAAACCTAAAAATTCAAACTGTTACTGGAAACGAACGCTTCAACATAGAAGAACGAAATTTGGGGAACCAAGTCGCCTTAGTGTACTGATCATTACCTGAAAGTATCATCCAGTTTGGGTGAAAAAATATATGCTGAGATTTCTGGAGATTCGTAATTTTGGGAAGCTTGGCAACCCCTTTCCATGAAAGTGTTTCTCGCCAGTCACTGCTTAGGGCTACATCAAGAGGAAACAAAACATAGAGATAGAACGTGAAACTACTTCATTGTGTCAAGTTTCAAGAAGCTAGCACAAACCGTGTTGGATTTAGAGTTCCAAATACATCTATCAATATAGGAGAAAACAGAGTGAAACCTAAAAATTCAAACTGTTAGTGGAAACGAACGCTTCAACATAGAGAACGAAATTTGGGGAACCAAGTCTCCTTAGTTTACTGATCATTACCTGAAAGTATCATCCAGTTTGGGTGAAAAAATATTTGCTGAGATTTCTGGAGATTCGTAATTTTGGGAAGCTTGGCAACCCCTTTCCATGAAAGTGTTTCTCGCCAGTCACTGCTTAGGGCTACATCAAGAGGAAACAAAACATAGAGATAGAACGTGAAACTACTTCATTGTGTCAAGTTTCAAGAAGCTAGCACAAACCGTGTTGGATTTAGAGTTCCAAATACATCTATCAATATAGGAGAAAACAGAGTGAAACCTAAAAATTCAAACTGTTACTGGAAACGAACGCTTCAACATAGAAGAACGAAATTTGGGGAACCAAGTCGCCTCAGTGTACTGATCATTACCTGAAAGTATCATCCAGTTAGGGTGAATAAATATTTGCTGATATTTCGGGAGATTCGTAATTTTTGGAAGCTTGGCAACCCCATTCCATGAAAGTGTTTCTCGACAGTCACTGCTTAGGGCTACATAAAGAGGAAACAAAACATAGAGATAGAACGTGAAACTACTTTATTGTGTCAAGTTTCAAGAAGCTAGCACAAACCGTGTTGGATTTAGAGTTCCAAATACATCTATCAATATAGGAGAAAACAGAGTGAAACCTAAAAATTCAAACTGTTACTGGAAACGAACGCTTCAACATAGAGAACGAAATTTGGGGAACCAAGTCTCCTTAGTTTACTGATCATTACCTGAAAGTATCATCCAGTTTGGGTTAAAAAAATATTTGCTGAGATTTCTGGAGATTCGTAATTTTTGGAAGCTTGGCAACCCCTTTCCATGAAAGTGTTTCTCGCCAGTCACTGCTTAGGGATACATCAAGACGAAACAAAACAGAGATAGAACGTGAAACTACTTCATTGTGTCAAGTTTCAAGAAGCTAGCACAAACCGTGTTGGATTTAGAGTTCCAAATACATCTATCAATATAGGAGAAAAGAGAGTGAAACCTAAAAATTCAAACTGTTACTGGAAACGAACGCTTCAACATAGAAGAACGAAATTTGGGGAACCAAGTCGCCTTAGGGTACTGATCATTACCTGAAAGTATCATCCAGTTTGGGTGAAAAAATATTTGCTGAGATTTCTGGAGATTCGTAATTTTTGGAAGCTTGGCAACCCCTTTCCATGAAAGTGTTTCTCGCCAGTCACTGCTTAGGGCTACATCAAGAGGAAACAAAACATAGAGATAGAACGTGAAACTACATTATTGTGTCAAGTTTCAAGAAGCTAGCAGAAACCGTGTTGGATTTAGAGTTCCAAATACATCTATCAATATAGGAGAAAACAGAATGAAACCTAAAAATTCAAACTGTTAGTGGAAACGAACGCTTCAACATAGAAGAACGAAATTTGGGGAATCAAGTCGCCTTAGTGTACTGATCATTACCTGAAAGTATCATCCAGTTTGGGTGAAAAAATATTTGCTGAGATTTCTGGAGATTCGTAATTTTGGGAAGCTTGGCAACCCCTTTCCATGAAAGTGTTTCTCGCCAGTCACTGCTTAGGGCTACATCAAGAGGAAACAAAACATAGAGATAGAACGTGAAACTACTTTATTGTGTCAAGTTTCAAGAAGCTAGCACAAACCGTGTTGGATTTAGAGTTCCAAATACATCTATCAATATAGGAGAAAACAGAGTGAAACCTAAAAATTCAAACTGTTACTGGAAACGAACGCTTCAACATAGAAGAACGAAATTTGGGGAACCAAGTCGCCTTAGTGTACTGATCATTACCTGAAAGTATCATCCAGTTTGGGTGAAAAAATATATGCTGAGATTTCTGGAGATTCGTAATTTTGGGAAGCTTGGCAACCCCTTTCCATGAAAGTGTTTCTCGCCAGTCACTGCTTAGGGCTACATCAAGAGGAAACAAAACATAGAGATAGAACGTGAAACTACTTCATTGTGTCAAGTTTCAAGAAGCTAGCACAAACCGTGTTGGATTTAGAGTTCCAAATACATCTATCAATATAGGAGAAAACAGAGTGAAACCTAAAAATTCAAACTGTTAGTGGAAACGAACGCTTCAACATAGAGAACGAAATTTGGGGAACCAAGTCTCCTTAGTTTACTGATCATTACCTGAAAGTATCATCCAGTTTGGGTGAAAAAATATTTGCTGAGATTTCTGGAGATTCGTAATTTTGGGAAGCTTGGCAACCCCTTTCCATGAAAGTGTTTCTCGCCAGTCACTGCTTAGGGCTACATCAAGAGGAAACAAAACATAGAGATAGAACGTGAAACTACTTCATTGTGTCAAGTTTCAAGAAGCTAGCACAAACCGTGTTGGATTTAGAGTTCCAAATACATCTATCAATATAGGAGAAAACAGAGTGAAACCTAAAAATTCAAACTGTTACTGGAAACGAACGCTTCAACATAGAAGAACGAAATTTGGGGAACCAAGTCGCCTCAGTGTACTGATCATTACCTGAAAGTATCATCCAGTTAGGGTGAATAAATATTTGCTGATATTTCGGGAGATTCGTAATTTTTGGAAGCTTGGCAACCCCATTCCATGAAAGTGTTTCTCGACAGTCACTGCTTAGGGCTACATCAAGAGGAAACAAAACATAGAGATAGAACGTGAAACTACTTCATTGTGTCAAGTTTCAAGAAGCTAGCACAAACCGTGTTGGATTTAGAGTTCCAAATACATCTATCAATATAGGAGAAAACAGAGTGAAACCTAAAAATTCAAACTGTTACTGGAAACGAACGCTTCAACATAGAAGAACGAAATTTGGGGAACCAAGTCGCCTTAGTGTACTGATCATTACCTGAAAGTATCATCCAGTTTGGGTGAAAAAATATTTGCTGAGATTTCTGGAGATTCGTAATTTTGGGAAGCTTGGCAACCCCTTTCCATGAAAGTGTTTCTCGCCAGTCACTGCTTAGGGCTACATCAAGAGGAAACAAAACATAGAGATAGAACGTGAAACTACTTCATTGTGTCAAGTTTCAAGAAGCTAGCACAAACCGTGTTGGATTTAGAGTTCCAAATACATCTATCAATATAGGAGAAAACAGAGTGAAACCTAAAAATTCAAACTGTTAGTGTAAACGAACGCTTCAACATAGAGAACGAAATTTGGGGAACCAAGTCTCCTTAGTTTACTGATCATTACCTGAAAGTATCATCCAGTTTGGGTGAAAAAATATTTGCTGAGATTTCTGGAGATTCGTAATTTTGGGAAGCTTGGCAACCCCTTTCCATGAAAGTGTTTCTCGCCAGTCACTGCTTAGGGCTACATCAAGAGGAAACAAAACATAGAGATAGAACGTGAAACTACTTCATTGTGTCAAGTTTCAAGAAGCTAGCACAAACCGTGTTGGATTTAGAGTTCCAAATACATCTATCAATATAGGAGAAAACAGAGTGAAACCTAAAAATTCAAACTGTTACTGGAAACGAACGCTTCAACATAGAAGAACGAAATTTGGGGAACCAAGTCGCCTTAGGGTACTGATCATTACCTGAAAGTATCATCCAGTTTGGGTGAAAAAATATTTGCTGAGATTTCTGGAGATTCGTAATTTTTGGAAGCTTGGCAACCCCTTTCCATGAAAGTGTTTCTCGCCAGTCACTGCTTAGGGCTACATGAAGACGAAACAAAACAGAGATAGAACGTGAAACTACTTCATTGTGTCAAGTTTCAAGAAGCTAGCACAAACCGTGTTGGATTTAGAGTTCCAAATACATCTATCAATATAGGAGAAAACAGAGTGAAACCTAAAAATTCAAACTGTTACTGGAAACGAACGCTTCAACATAGAAGAACGAAATTTGGGGAACCAAGTCGCCTTAGTTTATTGATTATTACCTGAAAGTATCATCCAGTTTGGGTGAAAAAATATTTGTTGAGATTTCTGGAGATTCGTAATTTTGGGAAGCTTGGCAACCCCTTTCCATGAAAGTGTTTCTCGCCAGTCACTGCTTACGGCTACATCAAGAGGAAACAAAACATAGAGATAGAACGTGAAACTACTTTATTGTGTCAAGTTTCAAGAAGCTAGCACAAACCGTGTTGGATTTAGAGTTCCAAATACATCTATCAATATAGGAGAAAACAGAGTGAAACCTAAAAATTCAAACTGTTACTGGAAACGAACGCTTCAACATAGAAGAACGAAATTTGGGGAACCAAGTCGCCTTAGTGTACTGATCATTACCTGAAAGTATCATCCAGTTTGGGTGAAAAAATATTTGCTGAGATTTCTGGAGATTCGTAATTTTGGGAAGCTTGGCAACCCCTTTCCATGAAAGTGTTTCTCGCCAGTCACTGCTTAGGGCTACATCAAGAGGAAACAAAACATAGAGATAGAACGTGAAACTACTTTTTTGTGTCAAGTTTCAAGAAGCTAGCACAAACCGTGTTGGATTTAGAGTTCCAAATACTTCTATCAATATAGGAGAAAACAGAGTGAAACCTAAAAATTCAAACTGTTAGTGGAAACGAACGCTTCAACATAGAAGAACGAAATTTGGGGAACCAAGTCTCCTTAGTTTACTGATCATTACCTGAAAGTATCATCCAGTTTGGGTGAAAAAATATTTGCTGAGATTTCTGGAGATTCGTAATTTTGGGAAGCTTGGCAGCGCCTTTCCATGAAAGTGTTTCTCGCCAGTCACTGCTTAGGGATACATCAAGACGAAACAAAACATAGAGATAGAACGTGAAACTACTTCATTGTGTCAAGTTTCAAGAAGCTAGCACAAACCGTGTTGGATTTAGAGTTCCAAATACATCTATCAATATAGGAGAAAAGAGAGTGAAACCTAAAAATTCAAACTGTTACTGGAAACGAACGCTTCAACATAGAAGAACGAAATTTGGGGAACCAAGTCGCCTTAGGGTACTGATCATTACCTGAAAGTATCATCCAGTTTGGGTGAAAAAATATTTGCTGAGATTTCTGGAGATTCGTAATTTTTGGAAGCTTGGCAACCCCTTTCCATGAAAGTGTTTCTCGCCAGTCACTGCTTAGGGCTACATCAAGAGGAAACAAAACATAGAGATAGAACGTGAAACTACATTATTGTGTCAAGTTTCAAGAAGCTAGCAGAAACCGTGTTGGATTTAGAGTTCCAAATACATCTATCAATATAGGAGAAAACAGAATGAAACCTAAAAATTCAAACTGTTAGTGGAAACGAACGCTTCAACATAGAAGAACGAAATTTGGGGAATCAAGTCGCCTTAGTGTACTGATCATTACCTGAAAGTATCATCCAGTTTGGGTGAAAAAATATTTGCTGAGATTTCTGGAGATTCGTAATTTTGGGAAGCTTGGCAACCCCTTTCCATGAAAGTGTTTCTCGCCAGTCACTGCTTAGTGATACATCAAGACGAAACAAAACGTAGAGATTGAACGTGAAACTACTTTATTGTGTCAAGTTTCAAGAAGCTAGCACAAACCGTGTTGGATTTAGAGTTCCAAATACATCTATCAATATAGGAGAAAACAGAGTGAAACCTAAAAATTCAAACTGTTACTGGAAACGAACGCTTCAACATAGAAGAACGAAATTTGGGGAACCAAGTCGCCTTAGTTTATTGATCATTACCTGAAAGTATCATCCAGATTGGGTGTAAAAATATTTGCTGAGATTTCTGGAGATTCGTAATTTTGGGATGCTTGGCAACCCCTTTCCATGAAAGTGTTTCTCGCCAGTCACTGCTTAGGGATACATCAAGACGAAACAAAACGTAGACATAGAACGTGAAACTACTTTATTGTGTCAAGTTTCAAGAAGCTAGCACAAACCGTGTTGGATTTAGAGTTCCAAATACATCTATCAATATAGGAGAAAACAGAGTGAAACCTAAAAATTCAAACTGTTACTGGAAACGAACGCTTCAACATAGAAGAACGAAATTTGGGGAACCAAGTCGCCTTAGTGTACTGATCATTACCTGAAAGTATCATCCATTTTGGGTGAAAAAATATTTGCTGTGATTTCTGGTGATTCGTAATTTTGGGAAGCTTGGCAACCCCTTTCCATGAAAGTGTTTCTCGCCAGTCACTGCTTAGAGCTACATCAAGACGAAACAAAACATAGAGATAGAACGTGAAACTACTTTATTGTGTCAAGTTTCAAGAAGCTAGCACAAACCGTGTTGGATTTAGAGTTCCAAATACATCTATCAATATAGGAGAAAACAGAGTGAAACCTAAAAATTCAAACTGTTACTGGAAACGAACGCTTCAACATAGAAGAACGAAATTTGGGGAACCAAGTCGCCTCAGTGTACTGATCATTACCTGAAAGTATCATCCAGTTAGGGTGAATAAATATTTGCTGATATTTCGGGAGATTCGTAATTTTTGGAAGCTTGGCAACCCCATTCCATGAAAGTGTTTCTCGACAGTCACTGCTTAGGGCTACATAAAGAGGAAACAAAACATAGAGATAGAACGTGAAACTACTTTATTGTGTCAAGTTTCAAGAAGCTAGCACAAACCGTGTTGGATTTAGAGTTCCAAATACATCTATCAATATAGGAGAAAACAGAGTGAAACCTAAAAATTCAAACTGTTACTGGAAACGAACGCTTCAACATAGAGAACGAAATTTGGGGAACCAAGTCTCCTTAGTTTACTGATCATTACCTGAAAGTATCATCCAGTTTGGGTTAAAAAAATATTTGCTGAGATTTCTGGAGATTCGTAATTTTGGGAAGCTTGGCAACCCCTTTCCATGAAAGTGTTTCTCGCCAGTCACTGCTTAGGGATACATCAAGACGAAACAAAACAGAGATAGAACGTGAAACTACTTCATTGTGTCAAGTTTCAAGAAGCTAGCACAAACCGTGTTGGATTTAGAGTTCCAAATACATCTATCAATATAGGAGAAAACAGAGTGAAACCTAAAAATTCAAACTGTTACTGGAAACGAACGCTTCAACATAGAAGAACGAAATTTGGGGAACCAAGTCGCCTTAGGGTACTGATCATTACCTGAAAGTATCATCCAGTTTGGGTGAAAAAATATTTGCTGAGATTTCTGGAGATTCGTAATTTTGGGAAGCTTGGCAACCCCTTTCCATGAAAGTGTTTCTCGCCAGTCACTGCTTAGGGCTACATCAAGAGGAAACAAAACATAGAGATAGAACGTGAAACTACTTCATTGTGTCAAGTTTCAAGAAGCTAGCACAAACCGTGTTGGATTTAGAGTTCCAAATACATCTATCAATATAGGAGAAAACAGAGTGAAACCTAAAAATTCAAACTGTTACTGGAAACGAACGCTTCAACATAGAAGAACGAAATTTGGGGAACCAAGTCGCCTTAGGGTACTGATCATTACCTGAAAGTATCATCCAGTTTGGGTGAAAAAATATTTGCTGAGATTTCTGGAGATTCGTAAATTTTGGAAGCTTGGCAACCCCTTTCCATGAAAGTGTTTCTCGCCAGACACTGCTTAGGGCTACATCAAGAGGAAACAAAACATAGAGATAGAACTTGAAACTACATTATTGTGTCAAGTTTCAAGAAGCTAGCAGAAACCGTGTTGGATTTAGAGTTCCAAATACATCTATCAATATAGGAGAAAACAGAATGAAACCTAAAAATTCAAACTGTTACTGGAAACGAACGCTTCAACATAGAAGAACGAAATTTGGGGAATCAAGTCGCCTTAGTGTACTGATCATTACCTGAAAGTATCATCCAGTTTGGGTGAAAAAATATTTGCTGAGATTTCTGGAGATTCGTAATTTTGGGAAGCTTGGCAACCCCTTTCCATGAAAGTGTTTCTCGCCAGTCACTGCTTAGGGATACATCAAGACGAAACAAAACGTAGAGATAGAACGTGAAACTACTTTATTGTGTCAAGTTTCAAGAAGCTAGCACAAACCGTGTTGGATTTAGAGTTCCAAATACATCTATCAATATAGTAGAAAACAGAGTGAAACCTAAAAATTCAAACTGTTACTGGAAACGAACGCTTCAACATAGAAGAACGAAATTTGGGGAACCAAGTCGCCTTAGTTTATTGATCATTACCTGAAAGTATCATCCAGATTGGGTGTAAAAATATTTGCTGAGATTTCTGGAGATTCGTAATTTTGGGATGCTTGGCAACCCCTTTCCATGAAAGTGTTTCTCGCCAGTCACTGCTTAGGGATACATCAAGACGAAACAAAACGTAGAGATAGAACGTGAAACTACTTTATTGTGTCAAGTTTCCAGAAGCTAGCACAAACCGTGTTGGATTTAGAGTTCCAAATACATCTATCAATATAGGAGAAAACAGAGTGAAACCTAAAAATTCAAACTGTTACTGGAAACGAACGCTTCAACATAGAAGAACGAAATTTGGGGAACCAAGTCGCCTTAGTGTACTGATCATTACCTGAAAGTATCATCCAGTTTGGGTGAAAAAATATTTGCTGAGATTTCTGGAGATTCCTAATTTTGGGAAGCTTGGCAACCCCTTTCCATGAAAGTGTTTCTCGCCAGTCACTGCTTAGGGATTCATCAAGAGGAAACAAAACATAGATATAGAACGAGAAACTACTTTTTTGTGTCAAGTTTCTAGAAGCTAGCACAAACCGTGTTGGATTTAGAGTTCCAAATACATCTATCAATATAGGAGAAAACAGAGTGAAACCTAAAAATTCAAACTGTTACTGGAAACGAACGCTTCAACATAGAAGAACGAAATTTGGGGAACCAAGTCGCCTTAGTTTATTGATCATTACCTGAAAGTATCAACCAGTTTGGGTGAAAAAATATTTGCTGAGATTTCTGGAGATTCGTAATTTTGGGAAGCTTGGCAACCCCTTTCCATGAAAGTGTTTCTCGCCAGTCACTGCTTACGGCTACATCAAGAGGAAACAAAACATAGAGATAGAACGTGAAACTACTTTATTGTGTCAAGTTTCAAGAAGCTAGCACAAACCGTGTTGGATTTAGAGTTCCAAATACATCTATCAATATAGGAGAAAACAGAGTGAAACCTAAAAATTCAAACTGTTACTGGAAACGAACGCTTCAACATAGAAGAACGAAATTTGGGGAACCAAGTCGCCTTAGTGTACTGATCATTACCTGAAAGTATCATCCAGTTTGGGTGAAAAAATATTTGCTGAGATTTCTGGAGATTCGTAATTTTGGGAAGCTTGGCAACCCCTTTCCATGAAAGTGTTTCTCGCCAGTCACTGCTTAGGGCTACATCAAGAGGAAACAAAACATAGAGATAGAACGTGAAACTACTTTTTTGTGTCAAGTTTCAAGAAGCTAGCACAAACCGTGTTGGATTTAGAGTTCCAAATAATTCTATCAATATAGGAGAAAACAGAGTGAAACCTAAAAATTCAAACTGTTAGTGGAAACGAACGCTTCAACATAGAAGAACGAAATTTGGGGAACCAAGTCTCCTTAGTTTACTGATCATTACCTGAAAGTATCATCCAGTTTGGGTGAAAAAATATTTGCTGAGATTTCTGGAGATTCGTAATTTTGGGAAGCTTGGCAACCCCTTTCCATGAAAGTGTTTCTCGCCAGTCACTGCTTAGGGCTACATCAAGAGGAAACAAAACATAGAGATAGAACGTGAAACTACTTTATTGTGTCAAGTTTCAAGAAGCTAGCACAAACCGTGTTGGATTTAGAGTTCCAAATACATCTATCAATATAGGAGAAAACAGAGTGAAACCTAAAAATTCAAACTGTTACTGGAAACGAACGCTTCAACATAGAAGAACGAAATTTGGGGAACCAAGTCGCCTTAGTGTACTGATCATTACCTGAAAGTATCATCCAGTTTGGGTGAAAAAATATTTGCTGAGATTTCTGGAGATTCGTAATTTTGGGAAGCTTGGCAACCCCTTTCCATGAAAGTGTTTCTCGCCAGTCACTGCTTAGGGCTACATCAAGAGGAAACAAAACATAGAGATAGAACGTGAAACTACTTTTTTTGTGTCAAGTTTCAAGAAGCTAGCACAAACCGTGTTGGATTTAGAGTTCCAAATACATCTATCAATATAGGAGAAAACAGAGTGAAACCTAAAAATTCAAACTGTTAGTGGAAACGAACGCTTCAACATAGAGAACGAAATTTGGGGAACCAAGTCTCCTTAGTTTACTGATCATTACCTGAAAGTATCATCCAGTTTGGGTGAAAAAATATTTGCTGAGATTTCTGGAGATTCGTAATTTTGGGAAGCTTGGCAACCCCTTTCCATGAAAGTGTTTC